>NC_081415.1:290915817-291215817 GCF_030272615.1 Cryptomeria japonica
TTTAGCTGTGCTACACTCAACAAATTGTATTTCAAACCTTCAACCCAATAAACATCATTACATTTAGCATTGTCAAGAAGTGTTATAGATCCTTTCCCTCTTACTGGACATGGTGCATCATTACCAAATCTTACATAACCTCCATCATAATCTTCTAATCTAACAAACTTGTGTTTATCACCTGTCATGTGATGTGAGCATCCACTATCTATGATCCAAGAATCATTAGTATTTATGTGAGATATTCAAGTTTTTTCTTCATACCTTTCTTCATCTGATCCATCTTTGATAGCCACATAAACAACTTCCTCTGTATTAGTTTCTTTTGATTTATCATCATTAGATTCCTCATCAGCTATTAGGCATGTATTTTTATCTCTTCCTCTGAAGTCTCAGTGTCCTCTGTAATGATTATCTTTCTGTCTATCATCTCGGTAAACTCTCTTTTCACTGGATTCTTTGTCAGGATAGTTAGAAGTCATATGTCATATTCTATCACAATTAAAACATTTCAAACGCAACTTTCCTTTGTACTTACCTTTTCCTCTCGGTAGCCTTCTAGCTAATAGTGCTTCAAACTCTTCTTGCTTTCTGATTTCTTCATAAAGTTTGTGTACCTCTTCCATGTTTTTACGAAATCTTTCACTTGCTCCACTATGATTCCCTTCAGAAAACTTATACTTTCTATCATTGTAATCATCAGATTCATCAAGATGAAGATAACTAAATGCAGACTCAACTTTATTTACCGAAGACCCACTGCTATCAAAGTTACTTAACTCAAATGCATGGAGCTTACCAATAGTAGCATCCAAAGAAACTGACATATTGGGTACAAACCTCAATTCATTGATTGCAGAGACTCGAATTGCATAAGCAGGTAGAAGGGTTCTTAATAACTTACTTGTGACATCCTTCTCTTCAATGGTTCCTCCTGCTCCTTTGATTTGATTGACAATCTCCTTTAACCTTGTACTGTACTAGGTTATGTTCTCACCTTCATTCATTCTCATAGATTCAAGTTGTCCTCTTAGACTATCCACTTTTGCTCTGTGAACATGTTCATCACCACCATACACAGATATGAGCTTAGTCCACATTGCTTTTGCATCATTACAGCCTTCTAAATCATTAAACTTTGAGTCGGTCAATGGAGATGTTATTTCAATCATTGCTTGAATATGTTCTTGCTTTGCCTTTATCTCTTCCATTGGCAATGTATAGGTGCTAGGTGTAATGAAATCATTCTCCAGATAATATACAACATATTCTCCAATTCCTAATAGGTGCAGCTTCATCCTTTTCTACCATGTGGAGAAACTTGACTTGTTCAGCTTCGGTGCATCCCTCTTATACATATTTGGATCTTTTCCTCAAGTGCTTTTAAACTTTACTTCCAGAGTCCAAAGCTTTGATACCAATTGTTAATAAGATGAGAGGGTGGGGGGGGGGGTTGAATCATACAAACTTAATCTTCAATATATTCAACAGATTCAACCTCGGTAACCTTATAAAACATGCAAACTCATAAACAGATAACATCACAAAACATATAACACCAGATTTAATGTGGAAACGCAAATAGGGAAAAACCACTATGGGATTTCGGACCCACTAAGAAATATACTCTTCTAGAGTATGCTCGGTTAACAGAAAATCCTGTTAAAGATTACAAACACATTGCTAGATGTGACCCGGTTAAGGGATTTCCCTCAGATTTGTTAGGATCTTCACCTTGTTAGAGGTGACCTTGTTAAAGGGTTTCAAACACTCAATCAGAATGTCACCTTGCTAGAGGATTTACAAATAAGACTGTTAAGTCCACTTGGTTAAGAGATTTTCTGTCACTTACAAATAAACAATAGTAATGAGTATGTCTGCATCTTTGCATCTAAAATGCTTTATCTTATTTTCTCAATACAATCTAGTCATAGGACTTATCTTGTCCCTTTGTTGGGCTCCTTACTCTGTTATTCAAACAGGTCTTCAAGCTTTTGTGCTTGGTAATCACTATGTAGCATCCCTGTGCTTACACTTGCCCGCATACATTGTTTATCAATAGTTCCTTATTTATAAACAATTTGCTAACCGCGTAATCTCTTTGATCACATTTCCCATGATCAATCATAGCCATCAGATCTTCAATCTTGACTAGGTTCAATGTATCCTTCGATCTGAAAATGTTTTACCTCGCCTTGGAACTTGCATACATTTCGTGGAACTTGTGCTAGGGTATTGCGGTTCAATTTGAGCTGTAGATCTTCCTGCAGATCTTTCATTGCCATAGATCCTTAACAAACTTCATACATGTTGTATCAATCATTTAATCATATCCAGCTCATCAACTTCCTTCATTAAATAACGCATGTATTCATCCAATGCATTCTGTTATTACTCGGTTGCAACTCAGTAAATACTAAACTTCATTCGGTAGACATTCCGCCTTCATTAATCGATAGTGATAACCTTAGGGTTTACCGACTAGGTTCCTTGCTCGGTAATATAGTATAGTATTAACCTTACAAACAATAGCATATGTAGGATATCAAAACAATCTAAACATCATGATCTCATCATTGTCTAACTCGGTAATAGTTGCCCATTGAATAACTTATTCCTCCCCTTATTCATCACAATCTTTCTGTGTCTTTTACTGACATCTTAATTCTCTTCAAAACATATTTCTCAAGATATGACAACATCATACTAAATCAGAAAATCAATTTCTTGACATCAATGACAAAATAATATTGTTAAGACAGTAAACATCCTTAATCAGTCATTTTCATAATCATTAACAACCTTCTCAATATCTTTATTAAAATGCCAACACCCCAAAATCAAGTAAACACACCTAAAACTGAAACAAAAAATGATAAGGCACTCTAAATTGCTTCAGTCAAATGCACACTAGAATGAATTATTTTCAAATTGAAATAGATATCAGATCAATTGTAGGATTGAGCAAAGTTTATTTGTTGTTGGTAGAATTGGTACAAGTATATGAGTAAAACTCATTAAATCATCATTTGTTCACCTTGCAATGACTTGGGATCAACAAAAAACCTTATGGCACCCACAAACAAGGTGATAAAGGCTTAGAAAATGAATTGCTTTACGTTACTTGTTCACATGCCCCTTTTTAGGAATGTTCTAGCAACATAGGAGGTACAACTCTTGCAATAGCCTTTACGAATCTATATAGTCAACGACAAATAATACAAATAAGAAATGAGTAGCTTTTATCTTTCAAAATGATATAAAACATGTTCTTGCAAGTAGAACTCCCTACGAAAGGAAGTGCAACCAACTTGGAATGTTGCCACCTACCACAAAGGAGATGGTATGACCTCTTCAACACTCACAAACCCTTCAAAAAAACCTCTGAAAACTTATTCTATTAACACCAACAACTTAGAAAAACAAACTAATCAAAACACAACAAAAATCTTCATATTTAGCAGCAAACTGGGATAACTTCACTTTAATGGTGATTTCAAAGTGAAATCATTCTTACCAACTAGGATGGTTTTTACTTCCCTCAAACTGGAACTTCTAGAGGGTCAAGAAATTAGAGAAACTCAAGTCCCACATAGAATAACTAGTAAATAAGAAGATGATAACCTTTTTTCCATCCACAACTCTCTCTGCTTATAGTTTTTTTTTGGGTAAATGATATTAATATCTCCTTTTTTCTCTATATTCAATTTAATATTTTTAAAACATTTTTTTTTTTTAAATTATTCCTGGTAAACTTTTTAATGTGATCGGTGACACTAGCATGACACGCCCTCTAGCTCCACAAGAAACACTTTTGACCTGGAGCTATGAACTAGTGAGGCCACAAACAGGGGACCTCATCCCCACACTTCACTTGTTCAAATCCGCGAGTTCAATGGCTCAAAAGATTTGAACCTTGGTGGCCGCTTCACCAACGAAGTTTTCTAACCGCGACACTACATGTCCGAAGACTATATTTTTAAAACATTTTGAAGTGTGCAAAAAAGTTACCTTTTTTCCCTTGAGCCTAACATCTCCTTTTCAACACAACTAAAAATCACTTTTTAAATACTTAATATAAGTTGTCAATATAAAATATAAAAAGTATCTTTTGTTAGCTTTATTATTATTATTATTATTTTAATGTTAATTAGATAATGAGATACTATGGAAAACAAGGAAATGGTTATATAATTGCTTGTGTGTGAGAAGGGGACATTATAATACTCCCTCCCCAAAATTGCTTGTCCCCAAGTAGTTGCAAAGAGGGATGCTCCAAAATTTGCTCTTCTTCCCATTCATCATCCTCAACTAAAAGATTTCTCAATTTCACCAAATATTCTTTAATGCTCAGATTCCTCAACTTGCATTCTTTGAATTCAATCACTGTTTAAGGAATCAAAACAAGCTTCCATTCTTCATCCACATGAGACAACTCAAAGGAAGCAACCACATTGCGACCTAGTGCCTTCGTAAGGTGAGAAAACATGAAATACATTATGCACCTTACTGCTTTCTAGTAGCTCAAATTCATAAGCCACTTCTCCAACTCTCCTTATGACCTTGAATGGACCATAAAAACGTGGCTCAAGCTTCTCAACACTACTCTTTTTAAGAGTAGACTCCTTGTAGGGGTGTAGCCTCAAATGTACCATAACATTTATATCAAATGAGCACTACATTTATATTAAATGAGCACTCAACTCCATGTTGATCATCATACATTTTTTGGCAATTTTGTGCATGCTAGAGGTTGTCTTTTAGAGAGTTCAGGAAATCTTGTTTCTATTGCAAAAAATATTTGGCTTTTGATACTCTATTTTCACAAAGCAAAAGGTCAATGAAGCTAGCAACTTCATATCCATATGCCATAAATGGTGACATTTTGATAGAGATATTATAAGAAGTATTATAACAATACTCTCCAATATTAAGTCATTTTATTTAAGCCTTCTGCTACTTGAAATGCAATTCCTTAGATATCTTTCCACCCGCTTGTTGACAATTTCAGTTTGTCCATATGTTGTGGGCAATAAATAATATTAGGAGTGATTTTTGTTCTAGTCAATTTGAACAACTCCTACCAAAGCAAACTTAGAAACTACTTGTCCCTATTAAACATTTTTTGGCAAAATAAATTAGCAACTTGTGAATGTTTGAAATATGAAGAAATAGCAAAGAAGTGTGCAAACTTAGTTAATCTATCAACAACATATATGCAATTTTTACCTATCTTAGGCAACACAATGAGAAAATCCATAGAAATATATTCCCATTTTAGATTGGGAATAGGTAGGGGTTACAACAAACTAGATGGAAAAGTGTGTTTATTTTTGTTTTGTTGACATACTTCGCATACTTTAATATTCTTAAGGAGATCATCCTTAAGCCCTTTCTATTAAAACCTCTCTCAAATCTATCTGTATGTTTTGAAATATCCTTGGCGATCAGCCACAGGAGCATCATGAAAAGCTCACAAAACTTTCTCTTTTAACTTAGATTGGGGTATCAAAAAGATTCTTCCCTTATATAATATCAACTCATTCACCACTTCATACTTATCATCTTGTAAGGTACCATTCAAAATATTAGTAGCAAACTGATTTTTAGTTTATTTTGCCAGAATTTGTTCCTTTCATTCTATTGTAATTTCTATCATGGAAGTCAAATATGGTCATCTTGACAATGCATCAATCTTATGTTCTTACCCTTGACATATTCTATGCCAAAATTATAATCTTGCAACTTATAGACCCATTTTTGTTGCCTCCTATTTATATATTATTGGCTAAGAAAATACTTTAGGCTATTATGATTAGTTTTGATAACAAATTTTCCTCTAATCAAGTATGTCTAAACTTTGCCAAAGCATGCATAATGCCTAGCCTTTCTTTTTTATGAATGAAGTAGCTTCTTTCTACCCCTGTCAACTGCTTAATCTCAAAGGCACTTGGATTCTTATTTTGCATCAATACAACACCAATTCCTTCCCCCGAAGCATCACATTCAAGCTCAAGAGGCTTTGTGAATTTTGGTATATCCAAAACAAGACAAAAACTCAGATCACCTTCTTAAGTGGATCAAGAAAATGCCTTTGTAGCGTCCTAATTGTACTCCCTTACAATTTTGTCCACATTTGGGTTCTCACCTTGGTGTTCGTGCCCCGAGGTCTGACGAGGACCCGATTTTGCTCATAGTATGCAATTTTGTCACTATTTTCACCTCACACCTCATCTCGCCCTTAATTTTTGGTCTCTAATTGGGCAGGACCAAGGGATGGCGCCCTAGTCCCCTCAGGACCAAAGTTCCCAACACCTTGGTCCTCCCAATTAGGACCCAATTTTGGGTCCCTTAATGGTCATGAGATGTGGGTAGGAATCTTGAACCCATGTTGGCTCATGTTAGAAAATTAAGTTGTTTTTCAACAAGAAAGTATAAAAGGAGGTCTACACCTCTCATTTTGACATCCACACACATGAAATTCAATTCGACATCAAGCAATGAAGCATTCGAGTTCAAGTGAAGAAGCAATCAGTCTTCTTTCAAGCATTGGAGCACATACAAAGTCAAGATTCAAGCATTGGAGTTTGTGTTTCAGTCATTATTCAACATCTCCCTCAAAAGGAGAAAATTTCCATTACTGCAATTCAATTATATCTCATTTCTATTTCATGGTTAATTCTTAAGCTTGGGTTTGACTTAGGCAAACCCTTATTCCTTACCTATTTCCCTTCTCTAGTGTGTGTAGGAATAGGTACGAAGTTGCGATCTTTAGAAAAAGCTTTATTTACAATGACAGATCAATCCCCCATTGGAGTGCAAAAAGTGCGGAGAACCAGAGCAACCACCATCATGATCTGGACAAATCAGGAGCTCCTTTCAAGAACAAATCCAAATACATTTATGTTTCTCAGATCCAAGTTTGTGGCTCGATCCAATGACTGTAGCTTATTGTTCATGCGTTTTTACATCAATTCCGACACATTTACCCTAATTTTAGCATTTTCACAATTTTACTTAAAAGAGGGTAGATCAATCTCAACTCTAGTAAATCCAATTGAATTCTCAGCCCTTATCCTTGTTGGTTTGTGGCTAGATCTATTGGGTTCACCCTCCCTCTTTAATGCAATGGTCCCTAAGCCTAAATATTAGCGGTTTTCATACATCTAATGGTGGAAACCCTAATATTTTCACCATTACATTTTGGTGAACCTGACTCCTTACACTTGCAATTTTGATTTATTCTTAGATCTTAGTGTTTATGCATTTCAAATTCAATTTTTCATTGAATTTTAAAAATTTAGAGGTTGAATTCACAAAAAAAGCCTAATTTTTAATTCTAAAATTGAGCTTGTGGGTTGTCTAATTTGGATTTATCATTTGAGATCTGATTATTCATTTAATTTAAAATTCAAAATTTCCCTCCTAGATCTCATTTTCAAATTGAATTACATAAATTTAGTAGTTGAATTTACATAAACCCTAATTTTTAAATCTATTCTTTATGAATGTTATTGCTTAATTAATTGGTTAATCAATCATTTTTCACAAAATTTTGTATTTTTTAATTATAAATTTCAAATTCAAATTTAAATTTCCCTCCTTTGTGTATGTGTTTTACTACCATTAGTCCTGCCTATAATATTCCTATGAGAAGATGTAGAATTAAGGTTTCCCAAGGTTTAATTACTAAGGATATGGAGCCTAATTTGGATAACTTGTTTCATGAGAATGTGGGTGGTTCTTCTATTCCAACAATTGATGTCATTTATCCTCATTCTATACATAATTCTCATGATGAGGGTGAATCACTAATTATGGTTTTCGTTAACCAATTGGAGAAGATTGACAATGGATTTGAAAATATTCAACAATATATTAGTCAACAATACTCGGAAAGTGAGGCTATCCCATTGATTGAAGGATTAAAAAGTATGGTTCCAAGTGATAAAGTTGGTGTTGATTTGTTGTGTGGACTTGCTCATATTGTTGACACTAATATTATGTCTATGAAAAGTTGTGCCGAAGTCCTTGGTTATACGCAAGTTCCTAGTCAAGTTAATCACTCTATTCCTATGACCACTTCTATCACTAGTGTGCCTACTTTCACATCCAACATCATGGCTACTTCCACACAAAACATTATTTCTACACATGTTAGTCAAGGGGGGAATATTGCTAATATTTTTTTTTATCCCTCCTTCTGTGAGTCTTCAATTTGTCAGCCAATCATCTCCCATACCTACCTATCATAGTGTTCCACCTCCTTATTTTCGACCACCTCCTTCCTTCAACAACGTTACTCCTCCATCCCAATCAAACATGTCTAATTTTAACCCATCAATCAAAGCAACCATTAATAGCCTAGCTCAAACCGTGTCATCCTTGCAACAAAAAATAGCTTCCATGAACCAATCAAAGTTTAATGTGCCCACATTTGATGTAGCGAGCCCATTATCCAATGAAATTGTCTGTGTCATCCCCTCCTAAATGTGTAGAAGTCCCTCAATTGGACCTTTATAATGGAAAAGGTGATCCCTTGACTCATGTGAAAACATTTCAAACTTTGTGTAGTGATTTTGCCCATGATCAAAGACTTTTGGCTAAACTGTTTACTAGAACATGTAGGGATAAGGCTTTGCAATGGTATTGTTCTTGCCTCCTTATTCTATTACATCATTTGGATAATTCTTTCATTCAACAATTTCATAATAATATTGGTCTTAAGATTACTTTGATTGATTTGATTCATTGTAAGCAAGGTGTTAAAGAAAAAGTGATTGATTTTATTGGTAGATAGAAGCATTTGTATTCTCAAATTTCTCATCCTATGCCTGATCAAGATGTTCAAAGAATTTTCATTTCTGATTTGCAAAAAGACATAAGGGATAAGCTTCTCTTTTTTGAGTTTACATCCTTTACACAATTGTGTGCAGTACTCCATATCTATCAACTTTTAAATGAGTCAATTTGAATATATCCTTCAATGGCTCCAACTGATAAGAATGAAAGTGCTCAATAACCTTTTGTGAAGTTTAAACCAAACAAGGGGTTCATCAAGTTCAATGACAACAACAATACTCAGGTAGAAGTTGCGACAACAAGTGTGCCTCCTTTATCGAAGTACTTTATAAAAGAATTTACTCCTCTTTTTGAATCTTTGCATAGCATTATGACACAATTGTTGAACAAGAATGTGTTGAAACTTCCTCCCATCAAACCAATTGACACAACCAGAGCTTTTCCACCTTATCATGATTCCAAATCTTTTTGCCAATATCATCGTCAACCCATTCATGACTTTGAAAAGTGTTATTCTTTAAGGAGTAAGATTCAAGACCTTATTGATAACAATAACATATTTTTAGTTGGTGTGAATGACAAAGGAAACAAATCCGTAGCTCCTCGAAATCAAAACCTCCAAATATTTACTAATCCTTTGCCTTCTCATTCTACTAATGTGATTGAGTCTGAGTATCTTGCATTTTCTCCTAATGATCTTGGCCTTGAGTCTAATAATGTGGCAAATCTTATTGATAAATCTACATCTCCTAAGGACCTATGTATTACCTTTGATCCTAGTGAGACTATTGAAGCACCTGATGGCCCACTATATATCATTGCGAAGATCAAAGACAATCTCACGAGGGGTGCTGATTGATCCAACATGTATGGTGTTAGACAACTCAGATAACTGGTGAACAATTGAGAGGGGGGGGGGGGGTGAATTAGTTGTTAACAAATTATAGAACTTTAAGCATTAAAAAATTACTGCCGGAATAGAAGATATAATAGTTAAGCACAAATATAAACCACAAAACATTTACCAACCATCCACAAAAGATAACTCCAATATTTGTATGTGGAAAACCTGGTAAAGGGAAAAACCACAGTGGAAAGCCTACCCATAGTCAAATAATACTTTTGTAGTAAGTATGTGATTACAAAAAAAGGGGCGTGCACATGCAGGAAGGCCAACAACCTACAATGCACTGCTCATCACAAAAGGAGCCTCACTAACTACAAAATAAATCCAGACTACAATCCGGAAAGAAGAGTGAACTGCAAGAATAGCATCTCCTATGCTTGAATACAGTTCCTGTAATGCCCCGCTAGGAAACCCCTAAAGGGTTTAAGTTAAAAACACTCAATAGAGTGTAAATATTTTTTTTTTATAATAATAGTTAAGAGTATTACTGATAAGTTACAACCTCAAGATAAACTAGAGTTAACATAAACTTAGATAGCACAGCGGAAGGATAAACGATCCTAAGGAGTTTCCCAACGCGATTACATAACCTTACACCTAACTCAACTTGCATCATTTGATCCATTAAACTGGATATCTTAATTACGAGATAATGCATAAAACTTGATTATATATATATGTTCAATGATTTGACATTTTATAATTTTAGAAAGCTCTCATTTACTTTGGGTGGTTAGGAGGCCAACGTGAGATTATTTCCTCAATGCACATTAACACCTATTTAATTTAAGAGGCCTCCCTTAAGGTTCAATGCAATTAATATACCGAAGTTCATTCATTTGGTTTTAAGATAACCACCCACATTTGATATCTTTCTTACATATTAAAGGTTTGGTTAATAAGATGAGATTCGTTCATTAAGGAATTAAACTTCCATAATTAGAGTGAGGTTCCTTCTTTTGAATCCAAGCATAACCATCTAATGAGTCATAGCTCTTTTATGGAGAATAAAATGTGAGTAGCCTTAGGATTCATTCATTGAAGTTTTAATAATGCTAATAGAAGGAGCTCAACTTATTAAGGTGGAAATGTATTAGGACACATGAGTTCATCCTTTAAATTAGAATATAGTTAGATAGATGATATTCACCATTTCAAGATTTAAAATATAAGTACATAGTGATGTTCTTTCATTGGGATTAAAATATAACTATCTTATTGCATGCCGCTCCTTTTAGTTAAATGAAGTTAATATGAAAAGATACATTTACTAAGATTAAGATATAAACAACTAATTGAATCCTTCCCTTTTCAGTTCATTTTTTTTCTTTTTTGCAATCATAAAGAAATTCATTTATTTGGGTTATAATTATGGAAGGCTAGTTGAGTTCACCCATTTATAAAATTAATCTAATAAAGTTTATTTGTTAGGGTTAAAACATAAATGACTAAGTACATTCATCTGATAAAGCGAAATATAATTATCATGACGATACTCATTTGAGATGATAAAGTAAATACCTTTATGATGTTCATCCTTTAGATTTTCAATCTAGGAATTATAACATTAATTCTAACTTTGTTTTCCATTCACATTCATTCAATTTACATGCTTAATAACAAGTTAATTCCAATGATGTAACCCAATAAGATTCTTTCCACTATTACTACTTTTAATTAACATTATCAAAATACTTTTCCATAATCTTAATTACAATCTTTTATGAACCTGATTACTACATTTGCCAAGATGAATAATTTTATGCACTTAGATTTAAATTCGTTAATTTCCCATCGTACAATTTACAAGATAACAACCATACATGATAACTTAAAGCATGAAACAAAGGAAGCTAAAACATCGCATAACACAGATATGATCTTGGAGTTCACCCCTAAAGGGCTACATCTCCGGGTTTGCTCAACTGCAAGACCCCTTTGGTATTATATCGTTAGGAATACATAAACTATAAGTCTTTTACATCTTTGCCTCTTAGGTGAACACAACCAATATACAATAGACACCTCGGTCGGAATTTACATAATGATCCCTTTTGAAAGTGGATCCAACTGAACACTTCGAGCAATTTACAGGTTCAAATGATGGACGCTACTCTATCTAGGGACGTAACTGGCCATAACCAACACAAGTAAACAGATGACAGAGTCCAAACAAACCTAGCAAAGTCTTACCAGTACTTAACACAAGCGAAAACATAAAATAATCTTGCCATCTTTTCCATTATCTATTTCACATCATCGGGGAAGAAATAGCTAAACTATTTGTTTTACTAAAAGGAGGTATCATTTTCTTCTGAACTTCAAATCGACACATTATTAAGTTTCTGATTATCTTGTTAGCATATCAGTTGAGTTTTCAAAATTTCCATGACGAACTTAAAATACTTTAACGTTTTCGATTCCTATTTCTAAGTTCTCAAAATGCTCAGATAAAATCACTATGTGTTTTCTAAAATACAATATTAAATTAAAGATCATCGGTTATTAATTACTATTCGATATATTTATATAAATTTCCTTAAAAATCATATGTATTAAACATGTTGTTTAATAACGTTCAAATCCCAAATTTCAATATTTATTAACACATATATGAACCTTCACATTAAATATATGCATTAATAAAAACAAATTAACTGATTAACTAAAAACTATATTGAAATAGATCACTGTCATAAATATCATTTTTTTTAATATTCTTATTGTATAGTATTATTGTGTTTTATTTTATTTTATTATTATTTTTTTTAAAAGAAAACTAAGAAAAACAAATAAAACTTAAAAAAAAAAACTAAAATTTAAAAAAAAAGGAAGGGGCACTGCGGGGCCCAACTTCCAACCCAAAAGAGGCGGAAAACCCCACAGTCCCTCGCTGCCTTGCTGCGCATAGGGATTTCCCTGCGGACCGCCGTGGATGCAGGGTTTTCCTTGCGGACACTGTGGTCGCAGGTTTTACCCTGCGGCCACAGTGGACGTAGGGATTCCCTGCGGCCACCGTGGACGTAGGGGATTCCCTGCGGAGCCACAGGAGTAGGGGAGAAATGGGGGAGGGGGCGGTGGTGCGAGCCGAGCTTCAGCTCCTCCACCCGCCAAACCCTAACCCCAAAATACATTTTTTTTTGTATAAATTTTTTTGTTATACAGTCTAGTCTCGCCCCAAACAAAACTTTATTTTTTTATTTTTTTATTTTTTTTTTAAATCACAAAATGAAAAAAGAACTAAACTCACATAAATCCTCCATTAATCCATTTATGACAGGCACAACCATTTTTGCCCTTTTATTTTTTTTTTTTCTAGAATGTTTAAACCAAGAATGGGGAAGATTTTCTCCTTTCAAAATGTCCAAGAAACCATGACAATCCTTGAATCCAAGAACAACCAAGCTATTCAAAAATTGAAGCTAAATCTTAAAGACATCCATGGGCATTATCATTGCTTTTTTTTTTTTCCCAGCATTTCATGGAGAACATTCAACACAAATTTGTATTTTTTTATTTATTTTTTATTCAACAATAAATAAAAGGGTGGCTTGGAATCCTACCTCCAAACGCATCCTGGTAAGAGTTTTGATGAAGAGCTCCACCTGCAACTCAAAGCAAATCTCCCATTTTTCCAAAATTTCCCCATCTCCATTTTTTTCCCAAAAAAAACTCTCAAGAAAGAACCCCCCCAAAAAATATTCAAAAACTAGGTTAAATGAGAAACCTCTTTTTTGCCCTAATTTTCAATTTCGAATTTAAGCATTTTAAAAAAAATAAAAAATAAAAGAAACATGAAAATGGAAATCATTATTTTCCACTACTCAATAAATCTAACTTGTTTTATTCCAATTAAAATTAACATGCTTCTATTTCTTATTTAATTCTAATTTTAATCTCTCACTATCAATTTAGGCCTACATTTATATTTTGAACTGTTAACAAGGGTGAGGTATTTAAATTAATTTAAATTTCAAAAATCAATCCTTTATACTATATCAATTTTGCAAGTAAAAAGAATAATTTCCTTTTAAATAATAAAATCTACCCTTTCTATTCCAAAATGCAAAAATGATAAATTTATTTCTATTTCCCAAATGACTTTAAATCTTTCCTTTCTAAAAACGCATAACTAATTGAATTTCGTTATTATTAAAATTAACTATTAAACTAACTCGCTATAACATAATAAAGCAACCTTTTTAAATAAATGACTAATCTCATGAAGGAGATCTATTTATTCTAATTTTCTCAACCACAAATGCGTAAATGAGTACATTAATCCAAGTTAAATACCTTAAGCTTGCTACAATAATAATTAAAGCAATCTCTTTAAATTAACGATTAATTGTATAAAAGAAAACTACCTATTTTAAATTTCTAAATTACAAATGCGCACATCCACACATTAAATTGAATTGAATATTTGGGATAACAAACTCCACTTACCTCGCGCATGGCACACAAATCGAGGAAGTCCACCAAATCACACATCATGCAACCCAACGAAAAGAAAGCCCACAAACCACACACGACGCTCACCTGACAATGGCTATGGCAAGACGAGAGTTTTATGACCCCCAAATCCAAATTCTGAGGATGGAGGAGGTATACTCAACCCTGCAAATCCCAAGGAAGATGAACCTCGCCCTAGGCGGTGTTGTACCTGCAATCTCCTACACCCATGAATTCATGCAAGCATACATATACATATACATATCCAATGAGGGCGTTAGCTCGAGATTTATCACAAGAGTTAGGAAACAATTACATTTACACAAGAATCGATGCAAGAGCACAATAATAAGTATGCACAATTATTTATATTATCTAAACTACACATTGCATCATGGTTAACCTACCATTCAAGAATGCCACATAGGAAGTCAATCAAGGTCAAACGGGTTTTTACAAGTCCGACTAGGGTAGAGGCATTACAGTTCCAGTTAAGCTCAGTACCAAAGGTCTTAAACCTCTTTCACCAACCCAATTCGATCACCTTTGATCGACCAAAACCTCTGCATATGATTACAACCTTATTCACACATAGATAATCCTATATCCCAAAAACCCACGATCTACAAAGAGATCTTACATCATATTTATACCAACCCGAGACCTAAACAATTAGGTTGGCCACCTAAAAGATAATATAATAAATTTATAACATAAACCTGCAATCCAATGATCAACCAAGTCAGCCTAAGATTGAAACAACATAATCCAATCAATAGATCCAATCGGAAACGCATCGAGATCATCCACCAACACGTTACATAAGTTGGTCCATAACCTAGCAGAATAATATAGCATTAGGTCCGGTCTGAAATGCAACACCACCGATCAATAGGAACACGAACAAGATAAACCAACAACATCTCAAAAGCCATCTAGAAGCCGCATCAACACCACTTATCAAGTGCATCAAAAGACCTTCAACAAAGCTCTGCTAGTAAAACCCTTATCGGTGACCAAAAGGCTTACTAGAATAAATGATAGTTCCTGAGTCATCAAATCCCGAACCAACTGATTGTGATACACATCTGAATAGCATGAATGATAGATTTAAACAAATTCCACAAACTGAAGCATAACAAACCACACCGGATCAATATCACAATCCAACCGCTCTACCAAAAACTGGTAAACAACCAAAATAGTCGGTGTTGCCATCAATGACAAAACATCAATGCAACACATAATCAATTCCTCCAAGTTGCCAACATATGGTGAATGTGATAACTAAATAATATCTTTATAACTTACAATTGCATCAATTGACATATGATAATTTGATGTGATGATTAAGATCTTTGATGGTTTCTCTTGTCCCACTATTGGCTCTATGTAATGCCCCGCTAGGAAACCCCAAAGGGATAAAGCTAAAACACAAGAATAGAGTGCAAATATATATATATATATATATATATATATATATATATATATATATATATATATATATATATATATATATATATATATATATATATATATATATATATATATATATATATATATTAAAACTAAACACAACATAATGATACAATGAGTTATCATTAAGTTCAGATTACACAACGGAATACTTAAACAACACCTAAAGAGTTTCCCAACGTGTTTACTTGATTCAACACTTAAATCAACTCACACTAATTAATCCAATTAAGTTGATTAACTTAAAGACATGATAATACTTTACACAAAGATAAATTCATTCGGTAGGTTAAAAACATAGATAACATGATTAAGTTCATCCATTACAATTTAACCATACATTTCGTTCAAACTTACAATAAAACATATTTCATGCATCTAATTTCCATGCATACTTTAATTGCATTAGAAAGTAATGAATACATTCCATTATTCAAACCTACATGCTTCATGATTCAAAAAACTGCATTTAATAAGATGACTACATACATGCATTTAAGATTAACATCATCTAATTCTCATTATACATTTTAACCATAATTTCATCCATACATGCTAAATAAAAAGGAAACAAAAGAACATAAACACCACATAACACCGAAATGATATCGAAGTTCACCCCTAGTGGGCTACATCATTGGGTCTGCTCAATTGCAAGACCCTTGTGATAAAATAATAGGGTGAAGAATATATAAGGTCACATCATTTACATCTTGCCATCAAGGCACACATAAACCAATTATACATATGACCACATTGGTCCAATAGATACATGAATGATCCTTGAATAGGAAAAGGATCCAACTGAACATGATAAGAAGCAATTACAAAAGATCAACTGGAGCACCCATGAGACTAGGTCTTCGCAACCCATCATAAGCAACCCATGGTCTAACATGAATATCAAGTTCTCACAAGGGCATAAACAATGAAATATGACTCCACAATAGTGCTCCTATCAATTTCAACACAAACTGCACACTAGCAAACATAAGGGACAAGTGTCATCACATAAATTGGTATGGTTACCATGCCAGGTCTCCATAGGTTCTGGCCCCATCTACTGGGTTACCCTAGAAACCTATCCCGAACCTCCGACCCATCCAAGTCTCATGTGGACCCAACACATCCTTTCGTGAAGACAAGGTTGTTGATTTGCCATTTCAGGCCTTCTCACTGCATGTTGGGTCTGTACTAGCACTCATCCCGTGCGCAAGGCACAATTATCTTAGTGTTTTTATTAACTAAAATCTCTAATATGCTATTAGGTTATCACTTATTTAGACACACTTTCGATGGGTTACCCTACAATGACTTTGGGCACGACACCCACTCAAAAGCCACTTTCCCATATGACACTATACTATAATCAAATGAACTCCTAAACCAAGGAATACACCAGGACAATATTACAGAGTTCAATATGGTAGGAATACCCACTTGGTCAAACAAGTCTTCAAACGAGGTGCACTGACTGATGGTACTCTAACTAGAGACAAGACCAACTATGCTCAACCAATACCAACATTCAACACTCGCATAAAGGACATGACCGGATACGAAACCATCACAAGAAAATAGTCAAAAATCGAGATCAAGGACATAAGCAGGTACCCAAATCAACATACGACAATATCCAACAATCACAATCAAGGACTTGTCATTTCTTAAGCAAATGTGAATATAGAAAATTAAACATGCATAGGCATAAATCGGAAAAGACAATCTTTTTCCATATTGTTTAAACATTAAAATCGATCCAGTTTTCTAATGGATCTAAGTTTGATTACAATTTGTCTACCTTGTCTAGGTACATGTCGCTCTTGGTTTACTAACTCACTATAGTTCATTTTGCATCATAAAATAATATAACTACTTCATCATGAGTTTCCAAACCAAAATCACATTAAAATAATTATAATATATGCAGAACACACAATGATATAAAATCAATTATTCATTAATCAACTAAAAATATGACATTCATTTTTCAAAATAAAATATCATTCCATACTGGTTCGAAAATATTAATCTAATCTCATCTCTTGCAACACAAATATATACTTTCCAAAAATGGAAATATACAATTAAAAGGAAATTAAAATTGATGATCATTTTCCAAATAAAATGATACTTCCTTACATACATATATATAAAAAAATACAAATTAAATATTAATTAATATATATTAATATATATATATATATCCACAATTAATAAAATATATACTAATTAATACTTAATAATAAAATTACAAATTAAATATTAATTAATATATATATATATATTAATCTACAATTAATAAAATATATACTAATTAATAATTAATAATTAAAAATACTATTAAAAACTTTTTAATAAAATAAAATTAATAAACTTTGATAAACCTTTTTTTTTTAAATAAAAAAACAAACCAAACTACGGGGGCCCACATCCCATTCACGGGAGTGGAGGTTGCCCTCTCCGCGGAGGTTGCGACCACAATGTGGATGCAGACTGCGACATCCACACAGTGGACGCAGCTGTGTCCACAATGTGGGCGCGGACCTCTGTGGCCACAATGTGGTCGTAGGCCTCTGCGACCACACTGTGGTCGCAAACCGCCAATGGCTGTGAACCAAGGAAGGGGGCGTGGGTCAAGCCTGGGCTCCCTCGCCCCAACAAATTTTTTATTTTATTTATTTTAATATTTTTGTTTTTAACTTTTAAAAAGGATAAAACCCTAGTTTTAAAATCATAATCTCAGACTGAGACTGCAACAATAAAAATGAATTTCCAGAATTCATGGTTTTCACATGTATAAAAAAATTAGAATAACCAGAACTAAAACTAAAATAGGCAAATTTTCCCAACAATATCATATTTGGGAAAAAGAATCATTTCTCACACATTTATCCAACTAATCCAACCAATCTTGCCCAAAACAAACTAATTTCTCAAATTAAAACTTAAATTTGGGAACATTCAATGGAGTTTTAATCAAAAATTCATCATGAATAGCCAACCCCAATATTTGGTTTTAAAAACAATTTGAGCAACCAAAATCTAATCTCGAGGTTGGGAAAGAAGGCAAGGAGGGTTTGAATTGGAGATTTAATTATATCTCTTCCATTTTCCCCCAAATATATGGGATTTTCAACATACACAACTAGAAACTTTCAAAATCAATATAATCTCTATTTAGCAAAGAAACCAAAGAGATAAACGTGAATCCTACCTTATTCAACAATCCTGGAAAGATTTGATGAATAGCCCAACCTGCAAGCTCAAGAAAATCTTTCTCCTCCAAAATCCCAAAATTTTCATTCCCAAAAATCATCTTCCAAAAAATATTTTCCAAACCTAGGTTAAATGGAAAATGTTTTGACCAAAATTCATTTTTTTGAATTTAAAATACTTTTTCCCAAATAAAAATGAAAATCATTCTTTCCAAACAAATCAAATATGCAACAAGTTGCTTTTCTTCTAAAAAATGATTTTCTCAATTAATTGAAACTAACATTTCTATTTCCAAAAATGCCAAGGAGGGTAAACTACTTCTATTTTCGAATAAAATTTAATCTTTCCTTTCTAAAAAGCATAAACTGAATAAATTCATTAGTTAAAATTAACTATTTAATCGAACTTGCTACAAACATGAATAGAGCAATTCTAATTAATGATTAATCACACAAAAAGGGGTCCTATTTAATTTAGTCCCTTAATTACTAATGTGTAAAAACACATTTAATCAAATTAAATACTTAGGATTAAATACTCAATTTTACCACACACAAAACATGCAACCGAAGAAAGCCAATCAGATACACGACTCACAAATCCAAACAAAGGGAAGCTGACAGACGACTGACGACGCTCACTTGAGAACGACTAGGGTAGAATGAGGGTCTTACGACCACCTAATCCAATCTCTAAGGACCAAAGAGGTACACTCAAACCTGCGAATCCAGGTGGAGACGAACCTCGTACCTATGCGGTATTGTACCTGCAATCTCTTGCAACCATGAGTCACACATGCATATATATATATATATATATATATATATATATATATATATATATATATATATATATATATATATTTAATTAAAATGTTAGCCTGAGATTAATAACATGAATCGAGAGAACAAATAAACTTACATAAGAATCGATGTGAAAGCACATTTATAGGTATGCACAATAATCCTTATATTTGACTATAACATTTCATCATGGTAAATCAACCATCCAAGAATGCCACATAAAAAGTTAACCAAGGTCAAACCGATTTTACAAATCTGATTAGGGCAGGGGTACTACACTCTATTACTCTTCCCATTGAGGTTGGTACTGGGTGAGTTCACAATAATGGTTCCCACTTTCACCCACGAAGGAAAAATGCGATGGTGGGAATTTTTTTTTGGAGGGTGTTTGTTCGTACTAGGGGTGTTCAAATGAACTATTCGTTGGGGTTCTCTTGAACCCCCCACTTTGCTCAAACCCCCTCTTTCGAGAAAACCCCCTTTAACGGTTATTTTTGACAATTTTTAATTATATCGGGGGGGGGGGGGGGGGATTCATTCAAACCCCCCTTCATTCGAACTCCCCTTTGTTCGAATGTATTTAGGGGGGTTCATTCGAACCCCCCTTTTTACACTTCTTTGAAACTTTCTATAAATTTCTATAGATTTTTGGCCTTCAAACCACTGGTTGAAGTCTCAAATAGAATGACCTTGACAACCCAAATCGTAGTATGGTAGTCCTCGAAGCAAGCTTTCCAATGAGTATCATTTTATTACATATTGAGTTTATTATGAACTTTTTTTTTTAATTTTACCGAACATAGGTTTTTTGCTGAACATGAACTTCTTCTGTTCAACGCATTGGTAAAAATAGTAATCTAATTCAAAAAAAATATAAAAAAATTTATGCACTAGGTATTGATGTCTTCTTTCTAACAAAAAAATAAAAAATAAATTTTGATATATATAGAACAAGTTATGTGTTCAAATGTACACCTATGTCTAAATTATAATTAGTCTAACTTCAAAACTTAATAAAATAAAAAATATTCAACATATCACTATCAAACCAATTTCATGCATTGGATATTGATGTTACAAATCAAAATTTGAAAGAATTGAGTTTTTATCATTTATAGAAAAAAAGTTATGCATTTCGGGATGCACATCACTCTTAAAAAATGTTGTTTGCTGTAAAAAACTACTTTTCAAGGGAGATGGAAAAATCAATACAATTTTCTTCAAAAAAATTTGAAAAAAATATATTTAGAATTTGCAAACAAGATATTACAAATCATTAGTTTACTTCATCTTCAAATTCTTAATGGTTTAAAAGTTATAAGTGTCGGAAAGTGAAGGATTTTTTCAAAATATTCATCAAGTGTCAAAGTTGCTAAAAAGTGGGAACTAGTATTATGAGTTAACCCTAAGTTCTTAGATGTCATTTTTTCTATCATTCATACATCAGATCAATTTTGTGTGAAGTTGGGACATCCTTGGCCCTCTTCCATGAAAGCAATCGCTTTTTCTATCCATAAGTGTTTGAAATTTCCTCTTAATGATAAAATCATAACAATTAATCATAACATATACCAACCCACGAGTAGGTGTGGAGATGTTAATCTTGATTACTTTTGGTGTAAACAATTTGAACCTCTTAAGCTTCAAAGTGATGTTCTTTTTCAATCTTATCAAAGGTGGAAGAATGATATGATTCTATCCTTGAGTAAAATCCCAGAGATCCTAACCCCATTCCTCTTTTTTGTGATAGACCTATTCCTCCTCTTAATGATGGACCTAGTCTCCTTCCTACACCCTCTATTCCTCCTTTATATGTTGCGGTTCCGCCTCCTACATATTACAAAGGGAAGTGCCCAACATCTCCTATCTTTCAGCCTAAAACACCTTCCCCTGTGCATCCTTCTTGAAAGGAAGAAAAGAAGCCTATGTCTGTTGATCCTAAACCTTCACAACCCTCAGTTAAAACTAAAAGAAACCGTTGTGCTATAGAATTCTGACAAAGACATCGTGCTAAGGCTCGCGAACTTGATTCTCAACCCATTTCCTCCCCGAATACACCAAATACTGATATGATCCCATTTGTCTAGCCTCTGCCTAACCCTAGGGAGGAAGCTCAACCTAAATCTCGAAGATGTAAAATGCTTAAGGAAAATGATGGTTCATGTTCTATTCCTATTAAAGATCCTATTTTTATTCATCTTGATGAAGAGATGGATGAAAATGATGTTTATACTAACAATGTTGATGATAATGATGATGAATATGAATATGTTAATGTTGACAATCATTTATCTAAATAATTTTCACAAGCATTAATCCTAGCTTCTAGTAACAAACAAAGTGATCCATCATTAGAGCATGGTCCTTGTTTGAAACTTGTGGTAGCTCCATCTACCATGCTTGAAGTTGCTCCTCTTGCATGTTGTCCAACTTCCCAAGACAATGTTGAGAAAGATTGGGAGGCAGATGATTTTCTTGATTAGCTTCATTCGTGTCGTAGATTCTCTCTCCTCTCTTGCTTGTTTGTAACCTTCTTCTATTTGTTTCTCATTTCTTCTATTTGTTTTCCTTAGTGTTGTCTACTTGAGGATGATGCAAAGCATTGAGATCTCTTTTGGTCTCTCCCATGTTGACTCAAAACACACATGTGCTCTTCTTCCATGGTAGTTCCACTTTCTTTGGGAGATGAGGACAATTCAACGCAAATAAAGTAAATGATATACATTATTTATCATAAGAGCATACTGACCCTAGAGTTAAGTAGAACCCTTATGCGTTTTCTATTTTGTGATCATTATCTTTGACTTGCAATTTCTTGGGGGCATATCATCGTGATAACATCGTTGTCTTTTGGATGAATGCATACCACCTTAAAGAAATTACTCCCAATAAGGCATACACAATCGATTTAACATGGGGCCATACACTTCGATCGATGTTTCTCTCTCTTGCATATCTCAATACTCAAGTTACTTTGCAAACTTAGCCTTTTGCTTGGTAATTTTGGTATTTTTATTTTCATGACTCATAGTTAGTGAACCTTACTAGAATTTTAGTCATGGTTCTCTTTTGTTTCTCTTTCTTATGATGTCCCTTTTATGTTGATCTTGAAGTTGCAAGATACCTAAAGTCCATTGGGGGCTTGGTGTGTCTTGCCTCCTTAGCATCTTGATAAAAAGTCTTTCAATGTGAACCTTTGTACTTTACCAAGAGTATGATTAGTCTCATACTCCCACTGTAGGGGCTAAATTTAGCATCCTTAATTGTACTCCCTTACAATTTTGTTCGCATTTGGGCCCTTACCTCGGTGTTTGTGCCTCAAGGCCCGACTGGGACCCAATTTTTCTCATACTATGCAATTTGTCACTATTTTCACCTCACACTTCATCCTACCCTTAATTTTTGGTCTCTAATTAGCCATGACCAAGGCTGGCTCCTTGGTCCCCTAAAGACCAAAGTGCCCAATGCCTTGGTAATCCCAATAAAGACCCAATTTTGGGCCCCTTAACGGTCATGTGATGTGGGCGGGAATCTTGACCTCATGTCAGATCATGTAAAAAAAAAAAGTTGTTTTTCAATGAGAAAGTATAAAAGGATGTCTACCCCTCTCATTTTGATAGCCACACACATGAAATTCAATTCGACATCAAGAAATAAATAATTCAAGTTCAAGTGAGCAAGCAATCAATCTTCTTTCAAGCATTGGAGTAGAGATAAAGTCAAGATTCAAGCATTGGTGTTGACTTTAATGTTCTATGTTATTGAATACTTTATGAAACCCTAATTCCAAGTGGAGACAAACAAAACTTCACAAGGAGGTATAATATTTATGTTTCAGTCATTATTCAGCATCTCCCTCAAAAGGAGAACATTTTTATTACTGCAATTCAATTAAATCTCATTTCTATTTCAAGGTTAATTCATAAAATGGGGTTTGACTTAGGCAAACCCCTATTTGTAACCTATTTCCCTTATCTATTATGTGTAGGAATAGGTACAGAGGTGAGATCTTCAGAATAAGCTTTATTTACAGTGACAAATTGATCCCCCATTGGAGTGCAAAAAGTGTAGAGGACTAGAGCGACCACCATCCTGGTCCCAACAAATCAGGAGCTCCTTCTAAGAACATATCCAAATATATTTACATTTCTCAAATCCAGGTTTGTGGCTCGATTTGACAATTGTAGCTTACCGTTTATGTGTTTTTACATCAATTCTATCACATTTACCCTAATTTCAACATTTTCACAATTCAACTTAAAAGAGGGCATGCAAATCCAATAGAATTGTCGACCCTTATCCTTGCTGGTTTGTGACTTGATCCATTGGGTTTACCCTCCCTCTTTAATATAATGGTCCCTAAACCTAAATATTAGTGGTTTTCATACATCTAATGGTGGAAACCCTAATATTTCCACCATTACAACCTCCTTTTAAATAGACCGATAAAAGGAACAACCAACTGTGCAAACCCCTCTCACAAACCTTATATAGAAGCTGCATAAACTAAAGAAACCTTCAAATAAGAATGTCTTTGGCAATGGAAAATCTAAGATGGTCTAATTCTTCTATTGATCGACTGTCAAACACTTAGAGTTGATCATGTCCCAAATTAAAAAAAATTCATAGAAAGTTTGCACTTAGAGTATTTGGCAAACAAGGATTAGGGCTCCAAGATTTCCCAAAAATTCAATTAAGTGGCTCATGTGCTCTTCCCATGTTTTACTATACATTAAGATTTCATCAAAGAATAGTATTTTATTTTTCTAAGTTGTTGATTAAAGACTTGGTTCGTGCATGTTTGTTAGTCAAGTCGAATTCATGACTAAGAACTCATAATGCCCAAAGTGACACCAGAATGCAACTTTTTGGATGCCTTCTTCTTTAAATATTATTTGGTGATATCTAGATCTTAAGTCTCTTTTGAAAAAAATAAAGTGCACGATGCAATTAATTGATGAGTTCATCAATCCTAAGAAGAATGTCGATTATTGATGGTCTTCTTTAGAGCATGATAATATATGTACATGCACATAGTTTCATCCTTCTTCTTCACTAGAACTACAGAAGATGTAAATGGACTTTTGATAGGATGAATGTGTCCCATTTCAAGGAGTGTCTTAATAGATTTTTCCATCTCTTCCTTTTGAAAGAAAATTAAGTCTGCATAAGCACCTTCCTACACTAATTTAAGTGGAGGGAGATGGTGCAAAATTTTCTAAAACGTTCTACAATTACAAATTTGAATGCACATACAGATAACTAAATAAACATGCACAAATATATAACACCATATATACATGGGAAAAAATCTTTTGAGATTACAATACAATGGTAGAGCTATGCTATTTTAGGAGACTTCACAAAGGTTCAAGATTTTGGAGTAATTTCAACAACATATCTACCTATAAATAAATCATCATGCAATGACAAAATACAATAGTACAATATATAGGAGTTTTGTTAGACCATAATATTAGTAGGAGACACATCCTTTAACGTTCATATATATTGTTCTAATATAAGGTTATGAAACCTTATATATTGTATGCTTTATAAGAATATCCCATTTGAAATAATTATTATATTATTAAATATTTGTGAGTGGGGGTTATTGAAAAGGTGTGACTAGTGAAGCCACCCTTCCTCATATATTTAAGGAGGTTCTTTCCCATTTGAGAGGTGAGTGAATTTCAAGCTTTATGGGGAGTTGAATCACAATGCATAAGAGATATTATTGGCCATACAGAAGTATTGGAGGAGTGTGCCCAATTTCTAGTCTATTTTATGATAGAAAACATTTGTAAGTGTTTTAATAAAATGATGCTTTATGGGGTTTTTTACCTGAAAGGGTTTTCCCCATGTATATCTTGTGTAATGTTAATTTATGGTGTATGTGCAATAGATGGAAATAGGGTTTCACAAGATTAGCTATGTAAACTAAGAAAATGACCTATCTCACATATAATTACATTAAAAGGAGGATGAAATCAATAGATCCAACCTCAATTCTATTAGGAAGAGGGTTGAATGCAAATTAAATTCTAATGCATTGAAAGGATGCAAATTGAATGTTAAATATTCAATGAATAATTGTACCAAAACAATGATAACAAAGCGTTCTTTATTTCAAAAAGAGCCATAGATAAAGATCCGATAAGAGGAAGTGAATTAGAACTTGTAGCTGAAAATCTGAGCCGAATTGTCAAGACCTGGGTGAAATTTCACCTTGGTCCTACAAATCTTGGAAGGGCAAGCGATATGTTTTTCGCGTCAAGGAGATGCACAATATCCACTATCGAAAGATCAGGAAAATTTCTCAAGACCAGGGAAAAATTTCACCCTAGTCCTCCACTTTTGTACTTGTAAAAGTTGAACCTATCTATCATTGTCTCTAATGTCGGAATCTTTGATCACAACACCAAAATAAATTTCCTTCCAAGGAAAAATTTCACCATAGTCCTCCACTTTTGTACCTGTAAAAGTTGAACCTATTTGTCATTGTCTATAGTGTCAGAATCTTTGATCACAACACCAAAATCCATTTCCTGCATAGAGAGAGAGAGAGAGAGAGAGAGAGAGAGAGAGAGAGAGAGAGAGAGGTTGTGGATAGGGGTTTACCTTAGGTCAAACCCCAGGTTTGATATTAACCCTATAATTGAATTGAAATTGAGCTTGAATTGAATTGGAAAACTTAACTTTTGAGGGCAAGGATAGATCTGGAACTAAAATGGTTGAATATAGATGATTATACCTTCAATAGGTGATGCAATGCTCCTAGAATAATTTCTCCATGTGTTGATGTAATAACATGATAAATCACATAAAATCCATCATAAAATCATAATTGAAACATAATATGAAGATTCCTTGATGTAGTTTGCTACTCCTTGCACCGGATCTACTCTTGAGGAAAAATTGCTCTTGAATTGCATGATCATGTTAGCATAATGTAAGATGATAAAAATGAATTGAGAGGGATAATATATATAGGTATTTAATAATTTAAATCACCTTTAGGATGAATTCGATGTGATATAATCACATGGAGCGGGATTTGAACTAGTTAGGACTACCAAATCATCATCTCGAAATTCAGAAAAAAAGTGTGGGACCAAGCTTGGTCTTGCCAAAAAAATTTTAACTTTTTAGGAGTGTAAGATAATGAGGTTCTAAAGTCAATTGCAGCTCGGTGGCTCAAACCATAATGTATAGATATGCATAATGTTTCTTAGAAGTTGAAATTGGGATATGATAAAGGATGAATCATGATAAAATGATAAAGGGCACATCTAGAATTAAGGGCCCAAATAAGAGTGATGATGTAATAAAGTAGAATAAAAATAATAATATTAATTTAAATATCAATAAAGGTCCCATAATTCACAGAGGAAAAGGAAATACTAAAATAGGTGCTAGAAGAGTGAAATTGGACATACTAATAAGGTGTAAAATTTATGATACTACAATATGATTCTTAATGTATTTATTTTATATCTTGTTTATAATGATTAGTATCCTAAGATCCCAATTTCTAACAAGTTTACAATGCATACATTAGATATTTACAAAATGGTACATACAAGAATGCCACCTATCATCATCCTCTTAACTGCATACATGCAACACTAAAGATGGACATGCAAGGTGCCTATCTCAACCCACACATGCAAAATTACAACCTGTTAATTATAAAAACACATTCAAGGTGTACACTTAATATGCAAGGCATATAAATGCATGCAAAATCAAACATCACAAGAAAATCACCTACATATAGAACTTCAACTTTATTAGAAATTTTGAAAATTGACTCTTTGAAATAGAATTTGTCACTAGTAATTGACAATATAACATGAGTTAACTAACAATATTGACTTTAGTCAACTCATACAAAGTTGAACACCTATCTCCTAAAAATAGGAACCATTTCATCCACACCACTTCACATGTAAGATGTTAACTCAAAGCACCACTTCAAAAAATAACATCATTAGATGCACATTATATTAATTAAATTTGGGAAAACTAGCAACATAATATCAACATTAATAATCAAATAATTAATGCTAGGAAATAAAAAATTGAGACACTTTATTGCTAACACTTTTTTGTAATGGAGGAAATTTGCTACCTCAGGGATGATGAATCCTTGAGAACAAATCCACCCTTCAATACCTCACTTGAACTGGTGCTAAGATGAACCAGGAGATGAAAATAACAAGTTAAGCTAATAGGATACAAAGAGGAATCTCATACGACTTTGTTGAGTCTCTGTCCCCGGGATGAGCGCGTAGGCCAATGGAACTAGCACGATGTGTCATCGCCCTATACAGACGATATATAAAAGTCGTACAAAAAGTTCCAAGTGCAATTACAATATGATAAACACAAAATGATGAAACTATGCTAATAAATGTGGAATGCGAAATAACTGGATAGAGTAGAAGGAGAGAAGGTGAGAAAGAGACTCACAGTCGATCCATGATTGAAGCCTCCCACAAGGTTACTATACTCCCACGATTATTCACCTACACACATGCGAGAGATAAAATGTTGGGGGTTTTGTTTTGGAGTCTTTGTAAGTCAGACCCCCGTTTTGGTGTTTCCACCTCCACGGACAACCCGAATAAAGCCACAGTGAAATAAATGATAAAGATAATTGAAAGACAATGCAAGATAGAAAAAAGGTAATATGAAAAAAAAGGAGAAGGGAATGAGTGAGCTCCCCTTTTTGAGATGCTTATGAAAATAGTTTCATGAGCTATCCCGAGAGCTATAACAATGGTGATCTTCGTAAGAGAGACTATGAATGTTATCCAAAGAGATTGCTAAGAGATCCAACCTACAAGAAGTAATAAACTTGCCAAAAGAATCCACCAAAATGCCTTCAAACAAGATAGATAAAGGCCCTGGAAGGAAACCTGATGTTGGTGGTCACATGCATAGGTGTTACGATTCCTTCTGGGTACAGGCGTAACACTCAAATGGTCACTTGTGAACTATCAGATTCATGGGATGCTAGCACACCGCACGGATGTCTCCATGTTGCATCCTAGTCCTTGAAGGTGACAGGATGACTGTGTTGGTGAAATAATTGCTTGGAGTTGATTGGGTGATCCAAGTGGACAGAAGGACAAAGGTGGTGATGACAGACCTCCAATGACATGGAGGAAGGTGCCATTTGTTGCATTGAATCACAAAGGGAAATATTTTTGATATTACAATTTGCCCCCACTTTAGTGAGCATGTCTTTGTTGAGAGATGTGAAGCTAAAGTAGAGGAGGGTAGAGAGTCATGATAGGGAGGCAAATTTTTGTTGATCAAACGAGCTTTCCCCCAATGAGATACATATGAGATTTGGAATAGATATTTCTAATTGATACATCACAAATATGCTAGCTGCAAACTAACATGTCAGATGATAAGATTAAAGATAGAGATAAATGATAGATAAGATAGCGTAATAGAAACGAGCCTCACTTTGGAGGAAAGCCCCTAGTTATGAAAAGCTACAAGATAAATGGCCACCATGATATGAGATACACCGATATGGATAGAAAAGTGCATTATGTTAGATAGCCATACAATAGGGCAATGGGATATGCCAGTATGGATAACCATACGATAAGACAAAATATATGCCTGTATGAATGGCCATATGATAGGGAAATAAGATGGATAGGTTTTGTTGGCATGGGTAGTGATACGCTAGATATCCATGTGATTGGGCGATCAAAGATAGATTTGGTAAGTAGTAGATTGGCCCCTTCCAAGGCAAATAAAAGAGATAGATCAAATGGGGTGACCTCCATCTAGGAAGAAAAGATAAAGCAAAAGATCAAGTGGTTTCGCCCCCACCTAGGAAAACATGGAAAATTGATCAACAAGAAATACTAATTCAAAAGACTAAATGACAAAAGAAGATTATGTAGAAGTGAAAATATGATGCCCCTCCCTTAAAATGATATGCATGAAAGGCATGTCATTCTAAGGAGAAGAACAATTGTGGCACATCAAGATAATGAGATGTTTCCATGGAATTCCACCTTTAGGTTGTGACACATAAATGTCCACAACATCAATGATGAATGCAAGAAGACATGGGGATCTAATAGTTTGGCATCAAAACCCACAACAGTGAGAAGAGATATGCAATACAACTGTGAGATGGGTATATCATCATAGCGCCTAAGTTATCGGATTTGAAGAAGAGCACATGAAGACACTAAAAACAATAAATATTTGAGTCAACATGGAAGAAGGATAAAGATGCCCCCCAACACTTTGCATCGTCCCTAAATATCATAATAGCAAGATACGACAAATAGAGGAAGTAGAGAGACAAATAGAAGAAGATATATGATAGAAAATCTCCCATATACGAACACCTACAGAGTAACTCAGGTCCTCCAGGAGAGAACAACAGATAAAGACAATCAACCTCCCATATCCAAGTACCTACAGAGTAACCTGGGTCCTTCTGGAGGGAACAAACATGTAAAGCAAGTGCGAGGGAACATAGTCATCACACACACACAAAAAGATGGTGGGAAGAGATAAACATTGTAAAGGTCATCCCATAGGAGATCATCATCCTTCCAATCTAGATCATAGGGAGAAGGAGGACAATCTAGGAGGGAAAAAAACAAGAGCTTCACTGGACACCTCACTAGCAACGAGAGCAATGGATAAAGTAGCAACAACATTTGTGTCCACAGGTTCAGAGGAGGTAAGGGTCAATGATTATGAAGAGATCGTGGAAAAGGTTAGAATATCCTCCAAGGAGTCAAACATGTAAGCCTTCATAGAAGAAGCATGTGACTCACTTGGAGAAGATGAAATAAGAACAAGATTGTCGGCCTTCGAAAGAGGGGCAGTGACAAACTTAGGAGAAGGTAAGGCCTTCTCCATCACACACACATAAATAGGAAAACTAACAGACATTGAAACAAGCATAGAAGAGGGTGAGGAACATACCTACGAGGATTTACATCATCAAAACTCTAGAATGAGACCTTGTTCAAGATTGCATTTGGGGCAGACAGGAGAAACAAGTCTTCTATCAACCATAGCAGGATAAAGGACTCCACGAAAGCTTTGATGCTGGAGTGGTCATGAAATAGGGGGATCAGAAAGAGCCACATTAGACACCACTTGTGTATGCAACATATTAATGGGTCAAGATAATGGAGGCATGTTTGACAAAGAGGTGATAAGGGGTGGCTCCAATGACGGAGCAATGAAAACCTACACTCATTTAGAGGGAGGTTCATCAAGAGGCCCTAAAGTAGATGGAAGCAAAACTGAAGAAGATGCAAAAATAGGAACATCGAACAAAGAAGGAGATGATGTGATAGAGCTGGGTGTTGCAGATGCAACAACAACCTACAAAGTGGCATCACTATCTTGAGCCATGGCCTATTGATTGCGTTTACACTCACGTTGCACGTTGATTATGATGAAGATGAGGGCCACCAATGTGGTGCTATCACTGGTTAGGAAGGACCTCAAAGAGATCAGTCCTAACCAGTCAGAAAGAGTAAACATGATGGAAACACAAGGATACAATGAAGGTAATGCAGAATAGATTGAATTATATCATGAAAATTGATTACAACCAACCGGTAGCAACTGGGTTACAACCTACAACATTATTATCAATGGTGGAGCGAAAAGGAGTGGGAACCCCAAATTTCAAATTGGGGAATGGCAGAATTCCTGGGGAAGGCGGATTTCCTGGGGAAGGTAGTTTCTTTGGGATCAGAACTAGCAAACAGGTAGGAGGACATGCATCTCAAGGGTCAGAAGAGGACAAGGAAACAGTCAATCTAGGGGAGGATAAAGATTCAAAATCTGGGGACCCACACGATAGAGGTAAAGGTAAAAAATGGTCTTCTCTCTTTTGAGTGAAACCACTGGCTAAAACTGGGCTCCCGGAAGTTACAAATATCTCAGATCCAATTTTTGGATTGGTTGCTATCTCTGTTACAGATAAAGTGGTAGATATGACTGTAGCAGGTTTATCCATGACATTAGTGGGATGATTTTCTGGCTTTAGGCTTCATAAGGAGAAAATGGCTTGTTAAAGGTCAAGTGGATGTGGCAGCGCTGCCTAGGGGGTTTTTTCCCTTTGCTTTTAACTCTGAAGAAGACATGAATAAGGGTCTCTATGAAGGCCCATGGATGCTTGGCAAGTCATCCTTGGCTCTTTAGAAATGGGCCCCGAACCTCACCCTTGATGAGTCCTTCTTCATTTCTGTGCCAGTTTGGACTTGCCTCCCGAGTCTCTCACTAGAATATTGGAACGAGGAAGTATTCAAGGGTATTGCGAAATCATTTGGAGAACTTCTGACAATTGATCCGATGACGGTGGCTAAATCAAGGTTAGTCTTTGCTTGCATCTATATTAATGTTAATCAAATGACAGATATGCCTCAATCCATAGAAATCATATCCAAACTTGGAAAATGGTCCCAAGCTATTGAATATGAATCACTTCTGTTTGCCTATTTCCATTGCAAAAAATTGGGGCATTGGGCAAAATCATGTCCGCTCAAGAAGAGCAAGCAAAGCAAGACTGATAACAATACTAAGAACAAAAAGATTTGGCAAATGATTGATAAAAAAGGAGACCCATCAGATGAGTGTGACCAAAATAAGGATGTTACGGAATTAGTTAATGAAGTCAAGAAGGTTGGGAATAACAATAATGAAAAACAAGATTGTGTGTGCTCTAATAATCAACCAGAGAATTCTATAGAAGTAGAGCAAGGAACCAAGTTGAAAAACAAAAATAACCCAGAGGACCAGGAGGTTGGATCTATTAGTCAGGAGAAGGAAGAATTCGTTCTAGCCTCTTCATTCTCAAAATCGGACGAGGAAAACTTCAATGAAGCTCAAGACCCTTCTGACATCGAGCCCTTATTGCTTTTAACCAATGGAAGCCCAAAGCCTCATCTCTGTAAAACCCCTTCTCAAAGTGTGGTAATGGATATTCTGGAAGGGAATCTCCAGATTCTTGGTCCGAGCGAAGGAAAAATGAACAAGGAGGAAATCAATGGAGGGATCTCAACTAGAAGCAGGAATTAAAAAAAGGTAGATGTTGGAAGTAAGAACAAAAAGCAATGAAGGCCATCCCTAAAACATCAAAGGGAACAGAAAAGCTGGAAGAACCATGCTGATGGAACACAGTGTTCCATTGAGTCAGCCCTATCCGTAGTTAAAGTATGAAGATAATATCCTGGAATATCAGAGGGCTGAACACCCCTCATAAGCAGGATGTGTTACAAAACATCATTAGAGATCATAAACTAGATGTGGTCCTCGTTCAGGAAACCAAGATGTCTAAGGAAAAAGTTGAAAAGATTAGAATTTTCAAGGAAAATGGTGCTATAGATTCTAACTCGGAGGGAGCTTCTGGAGGAACTGTGATTTTTTGGAACCTAAAAACCATAAAAGGTAGGAAAATCATCTTTGCTTTAAATAGGAACTCAATTCAGCTTGAGCATATTAAGGACAACTTTGTCTGGGTGTTATCTAATGTCTACGCACCTAACACTAAAACCAGGAGAGTTAAATATTGGAGAAGCCTTGCAGTTGACAGACTCAAGTTTGTTGACCAAAGCTAGATTATTATGGGAGATTTCAATACTCTGCTCAAAGAGGAAGAGAAAATGGGAGGTCTCCCTTTACAACTTGATGGGAAACAAGACCTTATGGATTTCATAAATGATCAAGCTCTCATTGACATGGATCTCTAGGGCATTAATTACACCTGGACCAAAAGAAGAATCAGAGCTGACCTGATTCAAGTAAAGTTAGATAGAACTTTAATTTCTCCTGATTGGTTAACCAAGTTTAGTTGTTCCCTTGCTTCTGTTATCAAAATTGGGCTAGACCATTATCCCATCTCCTTTTCTGCCAACTCTCTTTCAGCCAAGAGAAACTTCCCTTTTAGATTTGAAAAAGTGTGGCTTTCCCATCCTTCTTTGGAAGCTCATATTGTTGAATGGTGGAATTCTAAAGTGGAGGGTAAGGCTCTTTTTAGAATAGCTAAAAAGCTCAATATCCTTAAGGCCAAAATTAAAATCTGGAACAAAGAGATTTTTGGGGATATATTCAAGAGCAAAATTCAAGTCAAAACTAAAATAAAGGATGTTCAGGATAGAATCCAAGAGGCTAGGCTATTTGAATATCTTAGGATGGCCGAAAATGTTCTCTTGTCTAAATACCACACCATTATCTCCAATGAAGAGACGTTCTGGAGACAAAGATCTAGAGCCTTGTTCTTGAAGGAAGGTGATTAAAATACCCAATTTTTTCACTTAACTGCTCTCAAGCATAGGGCGGCTAATAGAATATCCAGACTATCCTGTAATAAAGGCATCCTAACAGAGGATAATGATATTAGGAAGGAAGCTCTTGAGCATTTTAGCACCTTGCTGGGAGAAGTGGATAACTTGGATATCAACAATCAAAACACCCTTTTACAAGCTATTCCTTCTATCCTCATTGAAGTTGATAACAACCTTTTATCCCATATTCCCTCTAATTAGGAAATCAAAAAGGCAGTTCTCTTTTCAGGGTGATAAATCCCCTGGACAGGATGGTTTTCCAATGTTTTTCTTCCAAAATTTTTGGCACATTGTGGAGGCTGAAATCTGCAATGGTGTTAAAGAATTATTTGGCTCTAGAAGGCTCCTTAAGGAATTGAATGCTACCTTCATTGTCCTTATCCTGAAAATCCCAGGTGCTGATTCTCTCAACAAGTTTAGACCCATTAGCCTATGTAACTCTGTGTACAAGATTTTATCCAAGGTTCTGACTTCCAGGTTGTTGGATATTCTTCCAAGAATAATCTCTGTCCAACATAATGGCTTTGTCCCTGGTAGACAGATTCTGGATTCCATTATATCCATTCATAAAAATATCCACTCCCTAAAAGTGGCGAATAACCAGGGCTTCTTCCTGAAGTTAGACATGGCTAAAGCTTTTGATAGAGTGAACTAGCAGTTTCTCCTTAGGATTATGAAAGCATTTGGTTTTGGTGGCAAAGTTATTCAGCTTTGTTCTCAACTTATGGAAACTTCCTCTTCTGCATTTATAGTCAATGGTTCCCTGTCCAGTTTCTTCAAAACCTCTAGAGGTCTTACACAAGGGAACCCCATATCCCCTATCCTATTTACTATTCTTGTAGAATGCCTAGGTAGATTTATTCTTAAAAATGTGGAAGATGGCAATCTTAGGGGCCTAAAACCTTATTCTTCCAATGTTGTTTGTTCTCATGAACAATTCATTGACGATTCTATTACCATGGGGGAAGCTACCATCTTGGAAGATAAAAATATGAAGAATATCCTGAATACTTATGAATCTGCCTCTGGTCAAAAAATCAACTGGGATAAAAGTTCTCTGCTCTTCATCATTACCCCAGTCCAAAGGCAACTAAGGATTGGAAGAATTCTTGGCTACACTATTTCTATGCTTCCCTCCACTTATCTGGGGCTTCCTCTATGTCTCAAGCCTAAGGACTCCTTTTGGAATAAGTTGATAGACAGACTTAACTCAAAACTTGCTAGTTGGAAAGGGGTTGTCCTTAGTCAAGCGGACAAAATTACTTTGCTTAAAGCCACTCTCCAAAATCTTCTTGTTTATGCTCTCAGCTTGTTCAAAATCCCCACTAAGTTTGCAGAAGCCATTGAAAGAATCCAAAAAAAGTTTCTTTGGTTGGGAGTGGAAGTCAAAAATAGAATTCCCCTTATTGCCTAAAATAAAATTTGTTCCCCTAAGGCCTCTGGTGGGTTGGGCTTAAGGAATATCGGTACTATGAATAAAGCTTTATTAGCCAAACAAATATGGAGATTGAAAGGAGAGGAAAGAGAATGGAACTCAATCTGAAAAAACAAATATCTCTATATGCAATCTTCTGAGGAAGAATTCCTTGATAATTCTTTCATTGTTGAAGGTTCGACTATATGGAATGCTATTCAATCTGCTAAAAGCTAGGCTGTTGTTGGTCGAACTTGGAACATTGGGGATGGGAAGAGAATAAGATTTTGGGAAGATAGATGGATTTTGGACAAACCCCTAGAAGAAGTTCCAATCCTTAAAGATTGGAAAGACTAGTTCAAAATCAAGTTTGGTGAGTTGGTCAGAGATTACTGGAGAAATAGGAAATGGATTGATTTTAGCCAGCAGTGCCTGAGGCTCAAGTTCCTGCAGATTGCTCTTTTTGCTAAAATCCCTATAGACAACAAAGATGGCAGATTGATATGGAGGGAAACCCCGAATGGGAAATATTTTGTTTCCTCAGCTGTGGCTATTCATAATGATCCTATGGAAGAAAATCCTATTTGGGCTAAAGTTTGGAACAAGAAGTTAGTTCCTAAGGTTAATATCTTCTTCTAGATTTTTATCCAAAATAAGGTTTTAACCTTGGATAACCTTCAAAAGAGAGGTTTTGTTTTTCCTAATAGGTGTTCTCTTTGTTGCAGGGAAGAAGAGATGACTTGCCATATTTTCAATCAGTGCACTTTTAGTCAGGATATTTGGAAAATCATCTTAAGCAGGTGGAACCTGAGTTGGGTTTTCCTGAACTCCCTAGGGGATTCTTGGCAGCAATGGCACTGCCCTAATTCTAATCCTAAAATTGTGGAGACTTGGACTCACTCTGCCGATTGTTATCTGGAATATCTAGAAAGAGCATAACAATAGGATTTTCAGGGATAAAAGGGCTATTCCTGAAGTGGTGGTAGATAAAATTTATAGGAGTATATTCGAATGCCTCTATGGCACTTATTATGGACCAGCTACTAAAGATGACTTTAAAGACAGGTGGAACCTCTCCACCACTACTACTAGCAAGGAGAAAGGAAGAGAAGGTCTCACTTGGTGTGTTCCTCCTCAGGGGTGGATTAAGGCTAACTTTGATGGGGCCTCAAAGGGGAATCTGGGTAAAGCTGGATATGGGGGCATTGTCAGGAATTTTGCTGGAAGTTGTTTAAAGGTGGTGGCTGGTCCTTTAGGGAATCAAACTAGTCATTTTTTCGAAGCCTCAGCTGCCCTGAACACCTTAATTATAGCCAAAAGTCTTAATTATGATAAATTATGGCTTGAGGGAGATTCACTTAATATAATTAAGTGTCTAAAGGGGGAGTCAGAGCCATCTTGGTCAATTGAAAATATTATCATGAAAGCTAGGGAGATCATTACAAGTTTTAAAGAAATTATTATTCAACATGCCTTTAGAGAGCAAAATAGTGTGACAGACTGTCTAGCAAATATAGGAGTTTATTTTGATTCCCAATCGATTTGGCACAAGGAAGATCTCAATTTAAACATTAAAGAGCACCTTAGAAAGGATCATCATATGGGGAGAGAAGGACAGTATAATCATGACAGGGATTATGAATAATTTATGCCTTGATGGAAAGGTCATCATTACTTGGCAAAGTGGCAGATCCCCAATAATCTTTAATAATTTGCCGCACGCTTTGTGGGTCTCCTAGTTCAAAATCTTGAGCAACTTTGGGAAAGAAGGGCTTAGTTTGCAAAGAAACAGAGCAGATAGTCTAAATCTGAAGATGGGAGGAGACCTAAGAAGGGAGGAACCAGAAAATACGTCGACTTGGAAAGCGATGTCGAAAGTGTGGGTGAAACTGGAAAAGGGTTCTCTCACAAGCTTCATGGAGAAGCTTGTGGACTATGATAAAGGTAGGGTAAACCTCGCCATTTCCAAGATTTCCAAAAATTGGTCTAATGGCTCCTTTAAAATCTATGGAGTTAAGTTCAAGCTAGACGCTGGGCTCATAGCTACAGTGACTAGTATGCCCCACACTGGGCTTAATTTCTTTCGAGACCTTAAAGTCTCCAACAATGCGGTCAATCTGTTCCCGCAGAAAGAGAAAGAGAGGGTTAGAATCGACAAAGCCACTGGGGGCTACTACGATGCAACTAATATTAAGAAAATATGGGGATGGGTTCTGAATGCAATTATGGAATACATCACGGTTGAGGGCCGATTCTCCAGGGCCCACACCTACCACTTCGCTCTCTTAAACCATTTTAGACACGAAAAAAAGGTATTTCTGCCCTACTACCTTTTTAGGTCCCTTTCCAGGTCCCTCAATAAACATAGTAAAAATCCTTCAAGCCCGATTCTCCACTGTGGGCTTTTGCTACTCATCTATGAGCATTGTAAAACCCTCGCCCTACTGGAAAACAAGAGGATATCTGCCTCTCTGGGTAAGAGAAAGATGGAGGGAGGAGACTCCAGCAAGGAGAAGGCGTCCTATAGCAAAAAAAGAAAAAGTGCCCCTAGGATGGAAACAAAGGAAATTGATAAGAAATGCAATGAAATGGAGACTGATGACTCCAATGGCGAATATAGTTGGAATGATTAGGAGTTGTGTAATGAGGAAGAAAGTGGTGATAATGAGGAAACTGATGTGAATTCTGAGAAGGAAATGAACTAAGATTCTGAGAAGGACCTGACTAAGGACTGGGTTAGTGAGGATAAGGATAGTGCGGATAAAGGGCTACTCTTGGATAACCTCAAGAAAATCACTGAGGCAAGAATTGATTACGATAGATGGACTTACGAGCTTCTGAAGAACCTGGTAAAAAAGGGGAAAAACATGGATGAGAAGAAGGAGGATGACAACAGAGACCCGATAAATGGAAAGCAGAATATGGAGGATAAGGTTAAATCATTGGAAGAAGGGAGAGAGGCGATGAAAAATATAATGGGAGTTATCTCGAGTATCCTATCTGTTGTCACTAAAAACTTGGAGGATATTGCTAAGTTCATTGATCATACCAGCTCTCCTAAACCGGTAGTGGAACTTGACTTGGATGAAGAGACTATCCAGACAGGTAGCAGTGAAGTTAATCTGGTTGGTGGTGTTGCGAAGAGGACCAGGGCTAGTGTCAAGAAAGTTGTGGTTTCTTCTGCAAAGGATCTCCCTAATCTCAGGGATAACATCAAAGAGCTGCATGAAATTAACAACACCCTGGCAAATGCCCTGGAAAAAATCAACTAGTTTCTCTCTTGGAGTCCAGCTGGCTTGCTGGCTTTGTGGGGCTTTTTTGGGTTTTCTTTGGTTTTATGTTGCCTTTTCGATGGTCTGTTCCTTTTTGCATCTCTTTGCTTTTGTTGTTTAAGTTCTGCCTGTAAAGGGTTTTGGGGCCCCTTCAAAACCTTATTTTACCTTATAAAAATAACTAGGTTATAGTAACTGGCTCACAGGCCTGCTAACATATGCTCAAAATATAGAACATGTCACAACCGGGACCTCAAACTTAATATTTTTGCTTCTATGTTCTGTCTAAATCCTAGATACATTCTAATGCTCTATTACAATGATTTATATGATCCAAGGGGATCTGGTCAGCCCAAAAGGGATCAAAACCCGAAGAACAAGATGTAACATGTAAAAACCAACAAGATCGGCCTCCGACAAAGAAAATATTCCAAAAAATACAAAGGATGAATTGAGAATTAAAGGGAAGGTCGGCCACATGCTAAGGGAAAATAGAATCAACGCTCAGGGATCCACAAGCTACGGAAAGGATCTGGTAGATCACCAATGCAAATAGGTCCAGGCAACCGGTAACAAAAAATTATCTCGAAAATCGGTAGTGATAATTTGCCGGAAAATGATCCAAATGCTTTGTAGTTTGGGAATAAGGAAGATGATCAAGTCTTCAAGAAAAATACAACTCCACAGGTTTTGGTGAGCCAAATCTAGGAAACATAGAAAGAAATACTGAAACTACAAGCAAAAAACAAAATAGAAAGGATATATTTTTGGTCGATGCAAAATTTCCATGAACTAGGGATACTCCTACATCAGACATCCAGGGTTGTTAAAAAAAGAAGCGAGTCTCTCACGTTGTTGGGGTTAGAGGAAAACCAAGGCGGTCTACCTCTACCTGAGAAATCCAAGATAAATCTTCAACTAGTCAATCCTTCCACTTCACAAGATACTCCTTATACTGACTGCTTTGGGTACTACACCCAATCCTACTATCCAAAATATCTTCAATCTTATTCGGTTCCTTCTGGGGCAACTGTTTCTTCAAGTCTGCAATACTGTACTCACTGAATTTTGGTTCATGATACTAATGAAGATCTACAATGTTAAATACAGGTGAAATACTCAGACTTCCGGTAACTCCACTTCATATGCATTTCCAGAAATGAACTTTCTCAAAATCTTGCAAGGTCCAAAGTTTCTCATCTGCAACTTTTAATTAGTTCCAACCAGGAATCTTTCTTTTCTCAAATACACCATCACTTTATCGCCAACTTCAAATTCCTTATGTCTTCTCTTCTCATCTACTTTCTCCTTATACTTTTTGTTCATGTCCTCCAAATGTTGCTTAACTTGAATATGTAAGTCCTTCATGTGATGTGCAAATTCTTCTACTTCTAAACTTCTACGGTCTTCACTACTAATATCTCTTAATTCTGATAGACCTCTAGGGTGTGCTCCGGTAACAATCTCAAAAGGTGTCCCTCAGGTACTCCTGTTTACTGAATTATTGTAGGCAAACTCTACTTGTGCAAGATTCAAATCCCAACTTCTGGTTTTGTCTCCAACTAAACATCTTAACAACTTTCCTAGGCTCCGGTTAACTACTTCTGTCTGTTCATAAGTCTGTGGGTGAAAAGTAGTTCACTGAACTTTAAATCTATCTTCATCTTCTTCCAAAGTGTTCTCCAAAAGTAACCAACAAACTTAGTGTCTGCATCTGAAACTATTCTCTTAGGTAATCCATGCAATCTCACCACTTCCTTGAAAAATAGGTCTTCTACGTGTAATGCATCTGATATCTTCTTACAAGGTATGAAATGAGCCATCTTCGAGAATCTATCTACCATAAATGTTGAATCATTCCCTCTCTACATTTTAGGCAATCCAAGTATGAAATCCATGCTTATATCCTCCCAAGGTCTTACCGGTACTATCAAAGGTTTATATAATCCCACATTCTAACTACTACCCTTTACAACTTGACAAACTCTACAACTTTGCACACATTTCCTAACATCCTTATCAATATGGGGCCAAAGTAATGCTCACTCACCAATGCTACTATTTTATCAACAACAAGGTGTCCAACTAATCCTCCACTATGTTTCTCCTTTATCAGATTCTCCTTCATAGAAATCTTAGGTGTGCACAACTAAACTCCTTTGAATAACATCCCATCCTTAATCAAGTAATCCAACCACTTGCTTCTATCTACCATAATAGTTTCTCTGCATGCTCTCCAAGGTTTTGCAAAATCCAGATCATTATCATACAAGGTCTTCAATTCCTCAAATCCTAATACTGTTACTCTCATCTCTATCATTAAATTCCTTCTCCTACTCAATGCATCATCAAATTTGTTAGATTTCCCACTTCTATGTTTCAACACAAAGGTGTAACTCTGCAAAAATTCTACCCATCTCACATGTCTCTGATTCAATTTACTCTTACTGTTCAAATACTGCAAAGCTTGATGATTTGTATACAACACAAAATCCTTAGGCAACAGGTAATGTCTCGACTTCTTCAAGGCTTGAACTATGGCATACAATTTATGATCATACACTAAATATCTCCTTTGAGCATCATTCAATTTATCACTGAAATAAGCTACTGCTCTCCCTTCCTAACTCAAGACTGCTCCTATTGCTATTCCACTTGCATCACAATCCACTTGAAATATTTTATTGAAATCCGGTAAAGCTAACACAGGTTGCTCAGTCACTTTCCATTTCAATAGTCAAAACTTTTGTTTTCTCTGGTGGTCCACTTGAATTCCTTCCGATCTCCCCTCATTGTCTTAGTCATAGGGTTACAAACTGAACTGAAATTTCTGATGAACTTTTGGTAGAAACTAGCCAATCCATGAAATGATCTTACCTCTCCAATGCTTTCTGATGTAGGCCATTCAACAATTTATTTTACTTTCTCAGGGTCCATCTTCAAACCATTCTCGGATATCACAAATCCCTAATAGACTAATTCTTCCTTCATGAAAGTACACTTCTTAAGATTTATCAACAATTTTTCTTCTCTCAACCTTTGCAAAACTTGTCTCAAATGCAACAAATGCTCCTCTTTTGTCTTACAAGAGAAGGCCTAACTAATGAAATATAAGGTGTACTCAGAATAGACACTGCATTTATAGCAATGGGTGCCCTATCTCGCTTCGGTCGAGGAGCGGCCAGGGGAACAAAGGGTGTCGACACAAGCTATGAAGTAGGATCATGTGGTGATTGACAAACATGAGAGGAGTGCTTCCCTTTCTCATAACGAGAGGGTTGAGGGATATTAGCCATGATCAGGAGCTCGAAGGGAGGGCAGGCCACAAACTTTGACAACATAGGTGCCTTTCCCTTGTCTACACTAGGTGCAATCACAAGAATGAAAGACACCACTAAAAGTTGAGCACTCCTAGGTGGACATAAATATCTAATCAGAGGAGCAAGCTTAGCCTTGAACCTTGACAATGAGGGGACATAAGGCACCACCTGCTCCAAGACCAAAATAGATGTAGCAGAGGTCGATGTAGGAAGAGGCAATGAAAAACTAGGCTACACTGATTTAGGAGCCAAAACTGCTATCTTGTACTGATAATATGCATGATACATCAAATCACCACGAGGAAGCATGGGCCACACCGGAGTAGGCCAAAAGTGGTATAATGAAAAACTCCCTATGAGCTACCAAGAGTCGATATCTAGTGTCCTAGATGACATGTAGCGAACCCTCATGGGGAAACTTAAGGCATTTTTTGAATCACTGATGGGACTGCCTCCATAGAAATCAACTAGGGAATACCTAGCTTAGCTCTAAAGAGGTCCGACTTAGAAATGATCACAAATGTGGAAGATACATCCTTGGGTCCCACAAGGACCGTCAAGGTGATATTATCCAAAGAAGGGATGGAGAAGCCATCGAGCATCCTCAGGGTTGTTTAGCACTCATTGTATGCAAGCTTGTGCCAACTGTTCATGAATAGAGTCTCCTCTGCAATGACATTGACTCTGCATGATGGGTCAACCATCACACTCGTGACAGTTTGACCATTTAGTTTGGTAGGGATGAATAAAGGAGAATGCTCTCCAAAATATGAGGCATCTAGAGGAGTGAATGACAAGGACACATCGAACACCTTTTCCTTCTGAATAGAAGGTGAGCAAATAGGTGTGATGGTGACCATATTCACAAATGAACCATCATCCAAAGAAGGATCTGATGTAGAGAAAATTTTCTAAATGTGGGGAAAAGATGTTGGTATAGATTTATAAAATTCTTGTTAGATTGATCAACAAATTTGTTTGACTTATGTTTTTGTGCATCAACTTTGATTGCACCACTATCAATGTGGTCTTGGACTATGTGTCAAAGATGATAACATCTCTCAGTGTCATGACCAGGCACACAATGGTAATGACAAGACTTTGACCCATCATACCATCACGAATAGGGTCTACTATCAGATAGCGATCTAATACCAGGAAGGGTTCTTAACTTATCTTTTATCAACCACTGCATTATGATCAAATAAGTCATTCAATTTTGTGAAGACCCTATTTTGTTGCAATCCTTGTGCAGTAGCTACTGAAGGAATAGCCATGACATTGGCCATGACTTTACTCTTCCTAGACCCTTATGTGGATGTTCCTGCAAAGGACCCACCACAAGGGTTCAAAGTAGAATCTCTGAACTACAACATGGTGTGTTGGTAGTCCATAAGTGTGGAACACATGTTAGCAAATTTCTGATATTGATTAAGAGACAAATTTTCCCTCAATGTTAGTTACAGATTGCCAATAAAGATCCTCTGTAGATCACTATCTAATAGAGCAAAGGGGATTTTGGTAGAAATCAATTGATATCTTGAAATAAAATGTGACCTTCTCATTGGGTTTTTGTTTGCAATGAACAAGGTCAACGATAGTGACCCTGTTGCCAATGTTAGCCTAAACTATCTAAGGAAAAGGTCCATAAGCTGATCAAAGGTGCAAATAGAATGATCCAACAAAGAGCTATGTCATTCTAGCATGGTACCCTTAAGGGCCTGTGATAATATTTTAAGCAACACAAAATCCAAACTATGATAATCGTTGCACATAGTCATGGAAGAATTGATATGCACATTAGGGTCCCCATCACCCTTGAACCTATCAAACTTCAGTGATTCAGCTGCAGGAGGAAGAAAAGTGTTCAAAATGATAATATCAAGAGGAATATTTCTATAATACATGGGCATGGATGATTGACCAAAGGTGGAAGCTAGGTTTATGAGTTGTAATTGCAACTGCCCCATGTTTTGCAAGATGGTGTTCAAGATGGGATTGGTAGGAGGAGGTGGAGGTGGACTAGATCCACCACCACCTCCATTGGAACATCTAGAAGAACCATTTCCATTGGAAGATGTAGTGCTAGTGCTAATCGTAGACATCTGAGCTGTAGCAAAGGCAAAGGTTGAGCCGCTAGACATACCTATATATTACAATGGGTAGATGAAGCAATGATACTAAGGATAGTAGGCTTAGGATCAGCCATGTGCACTACCGAACAAGGCATACCAACACTAAGCTAAGGTCCACAGGTAATGGACTAGCCATCCCAAGGAGGAGAATTAGCCAAAGGCACATGATTCCTCATAATCATAGATAATACCCTCAACATCTCCATGCCTCTCCTATTTGAGATCAACATGTCTCTTAGAGTGTTGATGGCATTTCCATCCTGGGGGAGGACATTCTCCTGATTTAGAAAACCCTCAAAGTCTCTCAGATTCTGCTCAAGCATGTCAATTTGCTCAAAATCAATAGTGAGAGTAGAGTTATGATCAATAGCAGGAGGGGAAGATGGGGTAGAATTTATCAAAGAATTACTCTGAGAGTTATGTAGACACCTAAAAATGTCTCATTGATCATGTACTAATTATTCCTCTAATTGGTTAAATAATTTTTTAATTATTTAATTAAGTTAATTAATCTTATTCTTCTAATTTCATATTTCCTAATCATCTTACTAATTATTCTACTTCTTATTCTATCATCATTTAATCATTTTAACCATTTTCTGAATGTTAATTAAATATTTGTTATTTAATTAATTATGATTAATTCCCCAATTTAAATAATCTTCATTATTTAAATAAATTAATTCTCAATTTCTTTCTTAATCTTATCATTATCTAATCATTCAACCCTCTTCTAAATATTAATTAAATATTTATTATTTAATTAATTGTGATTAATTCCTTTAATTTAAATAATCTTTATTATTTAATTAAATTCCATTTCTAAATAATTAAATAGTTTCTTTAAATTATTTAATTAACTAATTAATTCTTCCATTCCCAAATCCCCAAATTCTAATTTCATTTAATTTCATATTCTTCTAATTTCTTCCAAATTCAAATACATGTGCATGATTTCAAAAACCAAATTGAAAATCAAAGTCAAGTTCTAAATATATTCAAGTGCTAAATTGAATTAAATAAATTCAATTATTTGAATAAATATCATGCAAATATTAAATTGAAAATCTAAGTCAAAGTACAAGCACATGCTAAATTAATTAAATCATTTATCTCTCCAATCTCTATTTCCATCTTTCAGTTAGCTTTTTCTAAATTAAGCTTTCTTTGTCATCCTCTTTATTTCCTCCAATCATTCTTTTTCTTCCTTCAGTCAGCTTTTTCTCAATCAGTTGACTCAATTGATCTATTCAATCTATTGAGTTTCACTCCTACAATCAGCAGTTCAACTATCAATTTTCATTTGAGCTCACCTGAGTTCCACCTCTTGATCAATTTGTTCCACCTTTCAATCAATCTTCTCCAAAAATCTATAAATTGAGCATCCAATCTCCATTTTCAATAATCACGAACTTTGAATCTTTGTGTCACTTGTAGGTTACCAGTGCAATATCTAAGAGCCATCATACCACAAAGAAGAGAAGAGCAATGGAAGCGATATGCAATCTTGGAATAGGGAGTTTGATTTGAATTGATTTATAATTCTTATTTCTTATTGCATTATTTCATTATCTTGTTTGTTAGATTATTTGATTAGATAGGGATTTGTGATTTCCCTTTGATTTTAATTGATACATTGTTATTAAGATGAATTTTACATGCATACATTTTGGTGAACCCGACGTGAAGCACAACTAACTTACCTTCTTTGTTCTCTGTGTAATTTTTGCAGGTTGTAAGGATTTTTGCATTTTTTTTTTCAGATTTCGCACAGATTGTGAGAACAGATATTCCCTCACGCAATTGCAATTACATCATCCCGCAATCACATAGACAACATCATGCATTTGACCCCTCAGGGTCATGCATCCGTTTTGACAGGGTTATGCACTTGCCCTGTCCAGATCATGCAATCGCCCTTTCCCAATCACGCATTCACAAGGAAAACTGCTATCGAATTTTTTATTCCATCTATTTTTTTGACTGCCTAATTCTATCTCAAATTGGCTTAATCTAGGATCAAATTGCTTTTATTTCATGATTTGATTATAACAGTTTATGGCAACAAAAGTACAGTTCAAGATTTCAGGTGCAAGAAGGACCAAACAATAAAGAAGAGAAGCCAAACGCTATCAAAAGGTTCTTCAGGCAGAAAAATTGATACAAGATTTAGAAGAACAACTAGCCTTTGATAGATATAATAGCTTAGTTCTTTCTTATCAAGTTAAATATGATCTAATCAATATTGAATGGCTGATGAGAGATTTGGCTAGGGCTTCACAATTGGTTTTGTAGGTTCCTGATCAAGTTTAGTTTTCTTTTTTTAGTTTTTAGCTTTTGTTGTTGTCTGCCTGTTTGTCACGCAATCGACATGTTAGTGCTATGTAATCAATCAGTCATCATCACACATTCAGTTTGTCTGAATTATGCATTCGATCTATCAGGTTCACGCATTCGATTTGTAAGTATTATGCAATCGCACAGGTAGGATTACGCATTCGTTTCTCTCAAATTTTGAGTTTCTCTTTTCTGTTAGTTGGATTAGATTAGTATTTTTGCATGCATCACATCACACTTCATTTTTACTTAAAATCAACAACAGTTAAAATGGACATGCATGGATAATTTCACACTTCGTTGTTGGTGCTTAAAATGAACATGGGATAAAATTGACATGCATGTATCTCACACTTGGTTTTTTTTTTGGTGCTTAAAATCAACAAATGGTTAAAATTGACATGTATGCCTTCATATTTTGATTTGGTGTTTAAAATAGACATGCACATGCATATTTAACACCTAAATTTGGGCTATAAAACGTGAATCAGGCTGCATTAGATTAAATCAATTTTCTTTTTCTTAAGGTAAAGAATTTTTATTGTGTTTGGGGTGGACCTACTATTGCACTAACTGACTTTCCACCCACCTTCGGGGTCTTGGGAGAAATGAAAAAGGTGACAATGACATCCAAATTTTATTTTATTCTATGTAGTGAGGGGTATCTTTGACTGGGGATTTCATCACCACATAGAGGTAATTCGGATTGGGATGCATTGGGGATATCATCTCTCCCAACATACTCTCGAGCAGGTTTTTCGAGCCGCTATATAAATATACTGGTCAGGCGGCTAGAGTGTTGAGTGAATTTGACATATGTGGGGGCCTTCCCTGCACCGATAATCTCAACTAAAGTCTTAAGTGGCTTGCTCTGAGAATCCATCATTGGATCGGGATCCCTCTAAACCTAATACTATGAACCAATGTAGTTGCCAAAAATCCTACATTCAGTGATTTCGGGAGAGCGGATCGTACCCCATAGATACCCTTCATGTACCTTACACTATGATACGGAAATCCCTTGACTATAAGATCTTTGGATCTTCGGGGTAAGAGAGATAGGCATGCCCGAGAAGTGTGTGCCATGGAGTGGAGCCAGTGCTGACAGACTCTCTATTTGTTCATTTTATTTCGGTATTTTATTGTAAGGGCCTCATTTGAATGGTTTCTCCTATCCAGCCTAAGATTGCATTCCAAGCTTTTTTATGTATCGTTGTGCTAGACAAGTATTGAGTTAGTCCCTTGGGCTATTTCAGGCCCTATCCCATGTATCTCTAAATTTTTTGAGATTGTATAAAAATTGAGTCAGTCAGCTATACATGCCTACCAACAATTGTTCTCAGATTTGGAAAACTACAAAACATTGTCCCACACATGAAGTTACAGAAAACAAAGTCCATTTTGAAACCAAAACTGAAAAGTCCTTACATACTTGTGACCCTAGGTAGTCTTTTACACAGTCCTTGCATAGTCCCACTTATGTCCTCATTATTGTCCTACATCTTTTGCATAGTCCCACTTACGTCCTCATTATCGTCCTACATCTTTTGCATAGTCCCACTTACGCCCTCATTATCATCCTAAGTCTTTTGCATTATCATCCATATTAGTTACATTATCATATACGTCATCATCTAGACCTCATATACATCTATATTCATTGTCAGTTATAGATTCATAGCATGTGTCTTCATGGGTCTCCCAGGTGATGGTTTGCTCCCCTTCGAGCAACCTAATCTAGTTCCAAACAAATCAGTGATGGTCTAGCTAAATTAGCTTGGGACTTAAGAAGAAGCGCACCTCAATATATAGGAGTCATACACAAGATAAACATTGATTCTAAGATTTCCCGTAGAATTGATAGAGAGATTGAGGCTGAACAACTTCATCAAGAAATGGAAAGACTTGCATTAGAGAAATCTAGAAATGCTCAAAAGGTCTCACATCAAAATCCTCAATAGAGAGTCTAGTATAGCCTTGCATACCTCATATTTACGTCTACAGTCTAGTGTTAAGTCATCGTCTTGCATAGAACCACCCTCATATAAGAAAGTTTAGATGCCTATCACAAGGTCACAAAAAGAAAAAGGAATAATGGACTCGAACAACACACAGTTTGTAAACCCTACTTGGAATATGGATATGTCAACAGGTCAACACTCAGGTACACAGACAATGTCCACCCTAAATGAATTACAACAACATTTGACAAAGGAATAAATTGAGTCCGTGCAACAAGATCCACATGTCCTAATGATCCTAGATTCACTTATACATAGCGATAGGGACAAGTATCTTTCGTTGTTAATACAAAATGGGGCAAAACTACCTGAGGATTTTGACATCACAAAAATCTTACCACCAGGAAAAACTTTAGGTCAAGATAACAGTCAAACACCACCCTTGACACAAATACAAGCAACGACCTCCAGTTTTCCTCAAAACATACCTATCCAAATAAATGTCAACACAAATGCAAACTTTCAAACAAGTGTGTCATCCTCGGCAATCAATGCTAGTATACCATCACAAAGCATATCGATAATGTCAAGTGTCTCAGCACCTATTCAAACACAAACAACAAGTACAACTTAACCAAACGTAGGTTCGCATATCACCTATTTCACAGTACCTAGTGGAACGCACAACACACAAAGTTATAATCTGGGTACCTTCTAACAACCTCCTAGTTATGCAACCATGAATCCTTTTGTGTGACATACACAAACACAAGGTATACCTTTGACACAAACAGATATTCCTGACACAACAAATGACGACCATGCAAACTGGTAACGATAAAAAGAGCTACACAATGCAGGACTTACGTCCTTATCCATTCAATCACACATTATACATGCCGCCTTTCCCACAACATTTTGAAACACCAAAATTTGATAGATATCGAGGGAAGGGTGATCCTAGAGATCATATCAGAGAATTTTTTATGGCATGTATAGAAGTTGCCTCAGAAGATACTTATTTAATGAGACTATTTCCTAAAAGTCTGGGAGGTCTGGCTTTAGAATGGTTTTCACATTTACAACCAACCATCACATCATGGGGAGAATTAGCTGAACAATTTATTGCAAACTTCTCACACAACATTGACACCCCAGTTACTTTGATGGACTTGTGTGCCACTAAACAATATGAGAATGAAACATTTACATCCTTCACACAATGATGGAGGGCCCTCTATAGGAGGTGCAAGACAGTTATCCCAGAAACAGAGCAAGTGGATATGTTCACATAAAATTTGATTCCTAAGATTAAATATTCGATACAAATGCAATGTTTAACCACATTCAAACAAATCACGGAAAAGGCTCTCAAATGTGAGAAGGGACTAGTAGAACAAGGTCATATTAAAAATTTGTGTGTACCAAGAGGATAAATATCAAGGCTTACAATGATGAAGAATGTCCATCAAAAGGCATTGTACCATTACCTGTACAAGTAGGACCTATAATGACAGAGCTCACTTTTCAAGTCTTGGAAAGAGAACTAGGATATAACATGTTATTGGGCCACCCATGGATCCACACCATGTAAGCAGTACCATCCACATTTCATCAGTGTGTCAAATTCCCATACAATGGTATTGAAATCACCATAAAGGGTGATCCAAACCCATTCCAACATTGAAAATACCTAAAAGACAGTGTGGACAATTAGGTACCTATCAATTAGACCGCACCTCTCACTACACAACTGGAAACATTACAGATCACAGAAACAAAAAAGGATATGCCTACAATATCCTCCTTACAAATAAAAGATATGGGTTGTGGAGAGTACTCTATTGTGAATACTTTAAGTGGGAGATAGTTGTCTCTTTCTCCTAAGTCCTTTGGGAAACCTCACACTACAGTGCAAAAATAGGACAAATGAAAATAAATTGTTAGATATATAGACTCATGCTCTTTCATTAGATGGGGTGACTTACAAGAAGAATCTCTGAATGAAGATGTTAACCATTGGATATATAGAGAACAAGATCAAATGAAAATACCCAGAATACCCACAGATTGGTATGGCAATGGATTCAAAATGCTCCAGAGACACAGATATGATGGTACCACGGGGCTTGGGTTGAAAAAACAAGGAAGACTAGAACCTGTTGTTCCTAATGGTATTCTAGGGAATCAAGGATTGGGATATAAGCACGTGCAACATATCACCAAAGCAAGACAATGTACCCTTGATATACTAAATCGACCAAGAAAACCATCAGACTACATACCACAAAGGGATTTTTCCACACAGGGACTTCCATCTTCATCTCAAACAAGTAATTAGGTACCCAAATCACCTAGTGCAGAATCAGATGGAGAAGAAATGAGACAACTCCTACAAGAACCTACCACCGAGTTACAAAATGATCCAGCTATTGACACAATAGTACAAGCTAATATGGTAATAGACATGTAGGTTTACCACCACCATCGGAATCCCATCTGTGGTTATTGTCACTACTTCTACTACGAGAAACAACTCAGGCTCAACCTAACAAAACAAATGAAGAAAGATTGCAAAGGCTTATACTAGGCTTAAGAAGGGTAACTAATTTCCAAAGAAGACCAGTCAACCTACAACAAAATCAGAGACAAGAACAAGAAGAAATAAGTGATGGTAGCTCATATGATGAAACATATATTGAAAGTGAGATAGACTCTCATGACTATGAATTCTTATCACTCCATAATTCTAGCCCACCAAAAAGTGCAATATCAAGGTATCAAATAAAGCTTATACAGGATGAAGATACACAAAGTCAGTCAAACAATCAAGTCTTCATGTTATCAGAGTCTACTAAAGAAGGGAGTATTGATTTACCCCTAGTGCATTCACACTTGATTGATTGGGGGCAAGAAGGAAACCCAACACTGGATTGGTTTGAAAATGACGAAGCAATTTAAGAATTTCTAGGAGTTAGAGAGGGATTTCCACAAGGTGATCATAAAGCAGGGTTTGTTATAGACCTGAATAGAATGACATACTTTGGAGAAGAAAGTACTTCTGCAATAGAAGATAAGGATCAAACTACCCATAATGACAAGAGTGACTTGGGTAATCTTCCTATGGAAAGAGAAAGTTTAGCATTACTTACAGAGGAAACAAAAGAAGTAAACATAGCAGAAGGGGAGGTTGTACATAACATCCATTTGGCAAAATCACTAAGCAAAGAAGAAAAAGACAGATTCATTCATCTTTTCAAACAATGACCTATCAACTTTGCTTGGCCCTATTCAGACATGCCAAGTTTAGACTCTAAATTAGTGTTGCATCACTTACCTTTGATACTAGAAGTTAAACCCTACAAGCAAAATTTGAGAGAAATGCATCCAAGTATCGCATTACTGGTTAAAATAGAACTACAAAAGTTGTTTGATATAGGTTTTATTAGACCTATTGACTATGCAGAATAGATATCCAACCTAGTACCTATGACTAAGGCCACAGGAGGCATAAGAATCTATACTGATTTTTCAGGATCTAAATAAAGATTGTCCTAAGGATGACTTCTCGCTACCCAATATCAATATGATAGTTGACCTAACAGCTGAAAATGAGATGCTATCCTTAATGGATGGTTTTTCAGGATACAACCAGATTAAAATTGCACCAGAAGATCAACATAAAATGGTCTTTACATGCCCATCGGGAACATACTGCTGGAATGTGATGCCATTTGGTCTCAAAAATGTCGGAGCAACATACCAAAGAGCCATGACAACATTATTTCATGACATGATCCACAACATAATGGAAGATTACGTGGATGACATATTGGCTAAATCACAAACAAGAGAAAGTCACCTTGCAGTTCTTACATAGATATTTGATTGATTGGAATAGTATAATGTCAAAATAAACTTGAAGAAGTGTGTGTTTGGTGTAACAATAGGTAAACTGTTAGGGTTTATAGTGTCAAACAAAGGAATTGAAATAGACCCTGCCAAGGTCAAGGCAATCATTGATATGCAACCTTGATCAACACTTAAACAGCTTAGAGGGTTACAAGGAAGACTGCAATCCATAAGGAGATTCATAGCACAGTTGGAAGATAAGTGTCACCCATTCCAACATTTACTCAGGAAAGGAGTTACTTTTAAATGGACAGAACAATGCCAGGAATCTTTCCAAGCTCTAAAAGATTATCTTTTGAACACACCAGTTTTAATATCTCCTACTCTAAGAAAACCTCTATTGTTATACATATCAGCAACAAACTTAGCTCTAGGAGCTCTATTGGCATAGCATGACAAAAATGGAAAAGAAAGAGCCATTTATTATATAAGTAGGACTCTGATCAGCTATGAGCTTAATTACACCCCTATAGAGAAAGCATTCTTAGCAGTAATCTTTGCATCCCAAGAGCTCAAACATTACATGCTAAGTCATAAGGTACAACTCATTGCATGCTTTGACCCACTCAAGTACCTATTGAGCAGAGCAACATTGACCAGGAGATTGGCTAAGTGGGTTATGATCCTCAGCAAGTTTGATATAGAATACATAGACAAAAAATCCATCAAAGGACAAATTATAGTAGATCAATTAGCAGAGGCTCCTTTACAAGATAGTCACCCATTGCTGATAGACTTTCCAGATGAATCCATGTTTACATTAACTACCTCTATAATGTGCAAATTATATTTTGATGGGTCATATACAAGTCATGGATTTGGAGCAGGGATTCTTTTCGTCACCCCTCAAGGGTATGTTATACCCAAGTCATTTAGGATCAATTTCCAATGCACCAACAATATGGCTAAATATGAAGCTCTCCTCATAGGGCCTCCTACAACTATACAATGGAGAATACAAGAGTTACAGGTCTATGGTGATTCATAGTTGATTGTAAACTAGGTCAATAATGATTACAACATGAAGGATGACAAACTCATGCCTTATAAGAAGTTGGTCAAAGATTACAAGGAGTACTTCAGCAAAATTACCTTCGAATAGATCCCAAGGATACAAAGCAAGGCAGCAGATGCAATGGCAACCATAGGATCTCTTCTCAATATGCCTGCTAACGAAACTCAAATTGAGTTCATCATAGAATAGTTGATGCTACCTGCATATGAGACTCCCTTATTAGAATATGTATGTGAAATTGTGGGTCTAGAATCACCTTGATACAATGAAATATATACATATTTACATACTCAATACATGTCACCGGATCTATCCAGGAATCAAAAGAAGACATTTATTCGTCAGGCATCTAGATACACCATTATAGAATGATACTTTGTATAGAAAGGGTTTCGATGGAACTCTTCTCTAATGTCTGGATGAGAGTGAAGCACACCTTGCTTTAAAAAAAGTCCATGATGGAATCTGTGGGGCTCACCAAAGTGGTCTACCATTGTCAAAGAAATTATTGAGAATAGGTTATTATTGGCCAACTATGGAAAAGGACGCTTACAAGTATGTACAAAAGTGTAAACAATGCCAAATGCATGGAGACCTCATTCATGCACCAGCACAAGATCTTCAACCCATTACATCACCATGGCCATTTTCACAATGGGGATTAGATCTAGTGGGTAAAATCAACCCTACTTCTACCAATGGGCACAAGTTTATCTTGACATCCACTGAGTACTTTACCAAATGGGTTGAGGCAATTCCTCTAATATACACTACTGGAAAGTAGATATCAAAATTCATGCTCAACTACATTATATGTAGATACAGAGTTCCAATGTGCTTTGTTATAGATAATGGACGTCCATTTAAAAGCTAGGAAGTGAAAGAGTTGTGTGAAAAATTTCATATACAACAGAGATTTGACACACTATATTATCCACAAAGTAATGGATAAGAAGAGGCTACAAATAAAACAATATTGAAAATTCTTAAGAAAGTAGTCACTAACATAGGACAGGACTGATATCTCCAGTTAAATCCCGCTCTTTGGGCTTACAGAACAAGAGTACGCACACCTACAGGAGCAACACCATATTCCTTGGTCTATGGTACAAAAGCGATACTCCCTATTGAAATAGAAATATCATCTCTAAGAGTCTCCTTACAAAACATCATATCAGAGGAAGACTACAGGGTAGCAAGGTTACAAGAACTCGAAACCCTTGATGAAAAAAGACAAACAATGCTCAACCATCTACAAGGATATCAAAATAGACTGAGACAGACTAATAATAAACGGGTCCACCCACAAACTTTTCAAGTAGGAGATCTAGTACTTAAAGAGAATCAAAGGAACCTAGCAGAATGAGAAAGGCCAGGGAAATTCGAACCTAACTGGCTAGGTCCTTTCATTATAACAAGGGTTATAGGAAATGGAGCATATAATTTGGCTACCATGGAGGGAGATCCACTGTCTAACCCTATGAACAACATGCACCTTAAGTGATATTATACCTAAGGGCTGTGTAGTTTAGGTTTTACTTTCTGCATTGCATATCACATCATTTAAAACACTGCATTACATATAGTTTTTTTTTGAAAATGCATCGCATTCTCAAAGTTTCGGCAATTACATATAGCAGTATCAATAAAACAAGGCAACTATCCAAGTTTATCATTTGTTTGCATCTAAGGGAAGCAAGGGTCATCTCCTTTCTTAGATATTTGGACATGAAGTCTTTGAGGTCCTAAGGTCACTCATTTTCAACATTACTCTGTGACGATGCTTTACTTATGATTGGGTAGTGATTTCACTATTTGAGACTTGTTAACCCACAATCTATCAATTGCTATATCTCAAACATATTAAGAAGATCTCTAATTCATTCTAGACACCTAGTTGATCATATGACTAGTGAAAAATATAAAATTCTACTTTAGTGCTGCTGTAATTGTCACACCCAAGTAGGTTTCATTACTTACAAGTCAAGGCAAGAAAATAAAAAGAAAAAGAGCTATGCCAAATATCCATCTCAAGGCAAAAGATCAATGATATATAACTAAAATATCACGCATGCAAGTGCGACAAAAATCTTGACTACGGGAACATGCAAGTAACTCCATCAGGGCTATGAACACCTATTGGCAATGGAGCAATATTTGAGAAATTACAGTCTATAACCTTGTCAGAGCTCTCAAGGCTTGCTGGTAGCGAGGCTCTATTTGAGATTCTTTTGAAGTGAGGATAATCCATGTAGCTAGTCATATAGGATGCTAAGGATCTTTAGTGAACACAAGAGAAGGAATTAATTCATCTGCACACACATGGGAAAAAGAAGATCAAAGTTTCAAGAACCAATGGGGAAGTTTTCCGCGTCTCCATTTGTAAATCCTAGTCACTAAGTGTGTTGAGATGAATGTTCCAAAGGGCCTTAGGGGTCAATTGACCGTTTATCTATGAAATGATTTGCACCTCCAATTCAATTGGTGTATTAAAAATGCTAAAACAAACATAGTCAACCTTGTTCAAATAGGAAATGCATCTTCATCATGCATATTGCATTAACATAGGTCATACCAAAAATTCATTTGTCTCCACATACATTCTGCAGATCATGTCATATAGGTCTGGACACTAGGGGCATAACTGAAAAAATCCAAAAAATCATACAAAGTCCTTAAAAAAATCCAAAAAATCATATAAAGTCCTGAAAAAATCATAAAAACCATATAACATCCTTCAACTAAATCCAAAAAACATGGAAAAACACAAAATCCAAAAAACATTGAAATATTCAAAATCCAAAAAACATTGAAAATCATAAAATACCAAAAACATCCATATAAAGTCCTGAAAAAATCATCCAAAAAGATTCAAATATGGAAAACATAACAACCTCTGCAAAATAATCCTTCAAAAATGAAAAACATCTGCAAAATGTCCTGAAACAATCAATCAAAAACATTCAAATATCGATCCACATAATGCAAAAACATCGAAAAAGCTCTTGGAAAAGAACTAAAAATCTAAAATCAATCAAAAAAAAAAACTTGCAATAAAATGTATTGTGAGAAACAAATACCCTAGCAGATATCCAACAAACACTTCGCACAAAGTTAACAAAGGATACGACTATCTAGTTAAACATCTACAATCAATTGATCAAACTGTCTTATCAATCGTATCATATCCATATCAATGAGATCATTATCTTGTCTTAAACAGAAGAGGATACACTCGAAATCTGACAAGTCAGTCTTAAATGGGGTCCGCAACTTTATGAGATCAGACATTATCAACCATCACATCAAGCAACTGAGAACGAAGGCACAAGGTCAATATAGCTGCTGAATTTTGTCCAGGTCAATCTTTATCTTTTATCATTTGGCGATAGATATTGTTCCTATGCTACTCAAGGATGTCCACAAGTGACTAGAGGAGCTATGATGAGCATTATCTTTTTCTTTGTTTTCTATTTGTGGTGTGAACTGATGAAATTCTAGGGAAACTGCTCTAGTGGGTGTCTGTGATAGGAGCTTCCAGCTATTGGATGCCACACATACCTCGACCCCTAGTGTAATTCCCATAATGGAGGGTTCACTCCTTGTCTGCTACATGTTTGTTTCTACAATGAGATATCTTTGCATCTCAGTTCCTTATACCCTGATGCGCTAAGATTCATTGTTCAATAATAACGCTCAGTGATGAATATATATTGACGCAATAAAATATGTGACACAAGTTCATGATTCCTTCAAATTTCATTCTCATCTCATTTGCTTATTGATAGTTTGTTGATTTCTCATCTTCTTTCTAAATCGTGTTTTTTCTAAAATCAATTTTTCTTTCTATCATCTAACTAACATTTTTTCAAGGTATATCTGAGTTAAAATTGGTTCAACCATTATCATACAAAAAAAAAACATTCATATAGATTCATTGCATTCATTATAGATTCCCTTAAGTATCCATTATAGATTCTTTGCATTCATTTAGATTTCATTTGTACCATTAATACATACATGAACTACCATTTCACATAGAATCAAATAGATAAGCATCATAAAACTCATAGCATCATATAAGCATACATGGAAAGCAAAACATAAATAGATCACTGTCAAAAACCTGCATATCATATATATATATAACTCAAAAATGATAATGTGTGTGAATACAATAAGTAAAGCCCGAAGGCTCAGGTAACATGATCAACCAACACTGCCTCTATCAACAGGTGGATCCTGTCCGCTAGATCCTGCCCCAGGATGTCGAGGTGGCCCCATAACGCCACCACTGCTAGTCCGTCATGAAGTAGATCTACTCGATCTCCTCCCCATAAATGCACTGAAGCTAGGCTCTCTCTCACTCTCAGGGATGGCTCTCTCATATGCCTGTCTATAATAAATAGTCTCCTGTGCAGCAGTGATACCTATCTGCCTAGTCACGCACATCTGTAGCTACTCCAAAAAGCTGATCAAAGGCATCCATGGTAATCTGACATCTTCGCACTGCCTCATCTCTCTCCCTCTAGAGATAATCTCTCTCAGCCTCAAGGGCACCATAATCTGCATGATAAGTCTCTCGCTCAATATCTCGTCTAGCGACCTCATCCTCCAAACTCTAGACCCATGCTTGAAGAGTCTGCAACTCATCCTCCTCACCAACCTGTCCTCTCCCACCCTCTGCACCAGGCACATCCTCTAGCTCCAACATATCCTCATCATCACCTCCATCCTCGCTACTCAATGACTCATAAGAATCATTGCTATCCCCACTACTAATAGACTCGGTCTCTCCACCAATGTCTACATCCTCATCTCCCTCATATCCTCCCTCATCATCCTCACCTCCTCTCTTAGCTCCACTCTCTCCTCCTCCTCCGGATCTCTCCCTTGTGTCTATCCTCAACCACTGTCTAGGATGGAAAATCTATTGTGCTGTAATCGGAACAATAGGATCAATCAAAGGCACTGGCCTATGCCTAGCAAACTACGCATCATACTCCAACGTCGTCCTTGGATCCGCTGAACCTGTACCCCAACCCCAGAGTAATGGCTACAGAGAATCAAACTCAGTAGAAGAAACATGTGGCTATATGCAAACACCCCAATCAGACACCTCCTGTGATACACGAGCAAAATAAGCAGTAACCACAGGTGTCACCTATACCTCACCGAATTGTCTCAGAACACACCTTGGAAGATACATCTCAATAATCCATTGGGTCTCAAAGGTCCTACCAATAAGATATCTCCATTGTCGGCAGAAAGGAAAGTGAATTGCATCATCAGGCCAACCTGAGCAATCCAAGTATGGTCTCCAAATAAAATGCTGCAGAATGTCAAACTGATGTCTCCAATACAAGGTGTTCCCGAACCCCTATGTCTGACACCTAAAAGCATAAGGCTCACCAGGCTACAAATCTACATGAATGACATGCCTAGAAATAGAAATGTGCTCCCATGCCCATGTTTGGAGCAAAGTAACACCACAACTGATAGAACGGTATCCAAGATACACAATACCATGCAACTGATAATACAACATGGCTAGAGGACAAGGACCCCAAGCATGCAATCGATGATGAACAATCATATCATGGAGCACTCTGCCCCATCCAACTGGAAACCCATGACCTCATCTATTAGGTATTAGTAAACCACTGACAACACCACATAAAATAATAGTCAAGTCATCATAGTCTAATCAGGCCCAAGGGATGTTATAACGGTCACTGATCTGCAAGTCCTGTATCTCACACTTGAAAAGTGCACATAGTCCAGCAATACCATCATCATGGTCATATAAAACTCTCTCACCATGAATAGGAATACGCAGTATATGCCATACATCCTCTAAGGTAATGGATGCCTCACCAGTCGGAAGATGAAAAGAACAAGTCTCAGAGTGCCATCACTCTATCAAAGCTGTAATCATGGCCCTATTGGCCGTAACCTCTTTCAAATGTAAAACATGATATAGACCAAGCTATCAGATATGCTTGATCTCCTCATCTGGTAAGTCCGCATGAAGATCCAATCCATTAGGTCTGCTTTGTCGACAGTATAACACTCCAATGTTCTCCTGCAATGAGAAAATATCCAAAATATCAGATATCGGATCCCGAAAAACTTAAATATTTTCAAATGCATGACAAAAAATTACACATACAATGAATGCGTGATAGTTATGACTAATGCGGAACAATTATGACTTTTGCATGATGTTTGATGCTAATGCATAATGATGTGATCTCTTGCGTAACAATAAACACTTGTGCGTAAAGCTATACATGAATGTGGCATGTTTAAAGCTAATGTGTAACACTTAAGACGCATGCGTAACAGTAAAAGCATTTGTGACACATTAACAAGAATGCGTAAACATCGATAACTGATTGCATAACATAGTGCAAAAATTGGTCATGATTTTTTTTTTATAGAAAATAGCATAAAACAAGCATAAAAAAGACAAAAAAATTGGAAAAATACCATGCCGCTAGTCCCAGGAGGTCTCTGATATGAACGTACTCAGTTAGACAGGTGCAATCGAGCTCTATAACCAACCATAATGATCAAATACTCAGAAAAAAAAACACAAATTGCAGAGAAAACCAAGGAATTACCAAATTGCAAATGAGCAAATGAAAACCTAAAAATCTCTATTTATATCACAAAATTAGGGTTTTTTGACACCTCGACGCCTGTGGTCCCTGCTAGCTTCAAACACCCTGTAGCCTACTCAAGCGATCTCGAAATCACACGAAATTTTACACGCTTGCTCGTTACACTGATATCAAAAACATGGTCTCAATTTTGGAATTTCCCGACCACCTTTTCCAAGGGGGCATATTTACACTATACAGCAGTACCGAGGCATACTGGGGCAGATTTTTTTGTTTTCTTTGAAACAATGTTGTTCCGACTTTGTCTCAAAGAGGGGCAAATGTAGACACCTAAAAATGTCTCATTGATCATGTACTAATTATTCCTCTAATTGGTTAAATAATTCTTTAATTAAGTTAATTAATCTTATTCTTCTAATTTCATATTTCCTTATCATCTTACTAATTATTCTACTTCTTATTCTATCATCATTTAATCATTTTAACCATTTTATGAATGTTAATTAAATATTTGTTATTTAATTAATTATGATTAATTCCCCAATTTAAATAATCTTCATTATTTAAATAAATTAATTCTCAATTTCTATCTTAATCCTATCATTATCTAATCATTCAACCCTCTTCTAAATATTAATTAAATATTTATTATTTAATTAATTGTGATTAATTCCTTTAATTTAAATAATCTTTATTATTTAATTAAATTCCATTTCTAAATAATTAAATAGTTTCTTTAAATTATTTAATTAACTAATTAATTCTTCCATTCCCAAATCCCCAAATTCTAATTTCATTTAATTTCATATTCTTCTAATTTCTTCCAAATTCAAACACGTGCATGATTTCAAAAACCAAATTGAAAATCAAAGTCAAGTTCTAAATATATTCAAGTACTAAATTGAATTAAATAAATTCAATTATTTGAATAAATATCATGCAAAGATTAAATTGAAAATCTAAGTCAAAGTACAAGCACATGCTAAATTAATTAAATAAATCATTTATCTTTCCAATCTCTATTTCCATCTTTGTAATAACCCACGAAAATTGATTCAACAAAAATTGAGTATTTTTTTTTTTTTCATTATGTTTTATTCAATTGCATACTCTGGGCATCCATCCAATTAGGATTAGGCATTCATCCATTCGGGATGAGCTTCTAACCATACGGGTTAGGCAATTGTCCATACGGGACGTAATATTCCATCTATCCAATACGGGATAGGCATCTACCCATACAGGATAGGCATCTATCCGAACGGGATAGGAGATGCTCTGGCCAGAGACTTAGACTCATCAGGACCATTCGGGTCCTGAGCCACTCACTAAGTACTACATTCTTCTATCAAGAATGCACCGAGGTCGTCATCCTTAGGAGTAATTAAAAATAATACAAGCTTGAATTCTGCCTCGGAATTTGGCTTAAAGCCTCGGGAAGTCAAGCGAATCCATACGGGATTCCTTCCGAGTATGCATTGAATTAAATTGATTATCTTATCTTTCAATTAGGATTCTTACTCAACCAAGCCTAGACCCCACCCACGAACGCCTGAGTACGAGGGACAACTCCATCCCAAGACTGCCTACATACCCGCTTCGGCACAGGATCAAGGCGTAAAATATGTAGTTCTATTTTCTAATCTATGGTTTGATGTAAACTAATTTGTGGGTACGCAACCCTTTCTAGGGTCAGTGTCCCAGACAGTTTCTCTGCGGTTGCTACCCACGATGGTAGCACTTAAGCGAAGGCTCAAGATGGCCTATTGCTTGTGGCCTAAACAAAATAACTAGATCCTAATACTTATCAAGAGCGTCACCCAATTGCAAATCACCAATATCCCTTCAAGATGAAATAAATAAAAAGGAAAATAAACTTCATGAGGGTATTTAACTTGACCATCCTTAAAAAGGGGTTTACTATGGTGTATCTCAACGGATGTGAAAATCATTTAAAAGTTATCTTATTAAATTATCGATCCAAGGGGGATTACCCGCCCCTTGGATTTTAACTTCCAAATGTCCCTTATTACTCCCCGACGATTTATAGGGACGATGCCACAGACATCGTTAATGCAGCTTTATTAGGCGTTAAGTGCAGTAGTTCAACACGACGACATTACCCGTAAGCGTGACCCAGAGGCACCATATATACCGAACGCTGCTAGTTTTGGTTTTCCAACTTCCTTTGTTTAGTTTTCTAACTATGAAAACAAAAATGAAAGCGTAATAATTGAATTAACTACTTGAAGTGTAATTTGCATAATAATGACCATCACGAAACTTGCATAATAGTAAATGCATGAAAGATGTAATTATTCCACAAATAATTCGCATGTTATGAACCATCAATGAAGGCAATTAATCTATGAGGAACTTGCATAATGTAAGGAGATTTAACGAGTCCAAAATAACGATTAAATATAAGCATTTGTAAGTTAATCTCTAAAGAGCAATCAAGTATCCCAATGATTCTTAATGGGTTGAGTAACTTAACTTTAAAAGAATATAGTCTACAATTTTAAACTTACTAAGGATAATTTAATTATGAACTTGCTACATATTAGCCCAATTTTTTTTTTTCTAAGTCGAAATACGATATCTTAAAGCTTATACAAAAAAAAGAATTCAATATTTCCTAAATGCCATTTCTATCAAACTAAAAAAAAATTTAAGTAATTAATTTTTATATATAAAAAAAAGACGCCAATTTAAAATTTAAAATTACAAATTAGAAAGGGGAAAAAAAAACCTTTAATTAAATAACTTATTTTTGCTTTGGGTAGTGAGTAGGGTGCGGGGTGGGGACCACGGGTCCCATCACCCCTGCGGCCCTGCATGCACAGGTCCGCAGAGATGAGGGGACCCGCGGGCCCCTCCGTACCCTGCGACGGTTACAATGTAACCGTCCATGCACACTGCCGCCTTTTTAGGTAAAACGCCGTGCGTTACGGAGTTCAAGGGAAATTTAAAGTTCGAAATGATTTCTTTTTTTTTTTTGGTTATATATATATATATATGTATATGTATATAAATATATATGTTCTTATATATAATATTATTATTATTATTATTTTTATACAAGAGTATTGCATTTTTAAATTATTGAAAATCACTCAGAGCAGGGTAGATAACAGGTCTGATAGAAATAATAATAATAATCATAGATTAAGTACAATGAAGCAGTAACCAGAGAGGTTCTTCTTCTCCCTTTTTCTTTCATTTCTTTTGTTCTTTACACAGGGAGGTCTGTTCATAGAGAAGAGAGATGATTTATTTATACACACAGGGAGATCTGTTCACAGAGAAAAGAGAAAATTGTTTGTACACACAGGGAGATCTATTTACAGAGAAAAGAGAAAATTTGCTTGCACACACAGGGAGATCTATTCACAGAAAAAAAAGAGATAATTCATTTGTGCACACAGGGAAAAAAAAACTCTCACAAAGGGAAAATGTTAAACGTATTCCTACAGAGGATTTAGATAACCAGAAAATGAGAATTTTTAGAGAGATTGATTACAGCAAGATCCTTTCAAATACACAGTTCAGACTTTAAATCAATAACCAGAGAAAAGAATACATTTCAGACTTTAAATCAATTCAAATCTAAAACTTAATAAGATATTCCAATGATTTAATCTAGATGAATCTAATTCTTATCAAAATTTTGAAATGAATGGATCTAATTTTTATCAAAAATAATCTGAAAACAATGAATCTAATTTTCATCAAATGGCTCTATTCTCCTAAACCATTTAATCTACTTCTTATCAAAACTGAAACTAATTTCTTATCAAGAATCTAAAACAAATGAATCTCATTCTCATCAATAATTTAATCTACTTCTTATCAAAATCTGAAACTAATTTTTATCAAAAATCTGAAACAATGAATCTCATTCTCATCAAACAATTTAATCTACTTTTTATCAAACAATTTAATCTACTTCTTATAAAAAACTGAGACTAATTCTTATCAAAATCTGAAACAAATGAATCTCCTTCTCATCAAATGATTCTAATTTCCTAAATAATTTAATCAAATCTAATCTACAACAAGAATAAGATGCATGAAACTAAGTTTGAAAGAACCTGGGTGCTTGAAAATGGTGTAGAGTCTTCCTTGATCCTCCAAATTTGAAGAGAAGTCCTCCCAACAAAATCTTAGCTGAAAATGAAAATTGACTACCAAGGAAAATTTTACTTGCAGAATTTCTTATGGAATAGCCAACCACTCATTTTGAAACTTGTACCTCTTTTATAAAAGAAATTTCAAATTCCCACTACCTAATTTTTAATTGAAAAAAAAAAGAGATTCTCTCCCAATTTGGCCTCCATGCAAATTGATTAGGCTTAGTGGGAGGAGTTACATGCAAGGGTGGTGGAGAAGCCTCTAGAAGCTTCTTATTCCTCCTACAACATGTGCCTTAATTTGGGTGAGGGAAATTAAATAACCAATTAAAAATATATATATATTTTCCATGTGTGTGTGTGGTTTATTATTTTTATTCCCTTACAATATTCATTCAATAGTTTATCCAAAGAAATATAATAGAGTTTTGTATTTAAATCAAAAGGTGATAAAGGAGGGTTGTGACAATCTTTCAGTTAGCTTTTTCTAAATTAAGATTTCTTGGTCATCCTCTTTATTTCCTCCAATCATTCTTTTTCTTCCTTCAGTCAGCTTTTTCTCAATCAGTTGACTCAATTAATCTATTCAATCTATTGAGTTTCACTCCTACATTCAGCAGTTCAATTATCAATTTTCATTTGAGCTCACTTGAGTTCCACCTCTTGATCAATTTGTTCCACCTTTCAATAAATCTTCTTCAAAAATCTATAAATTGAGCATCCAATCTCCATTTTCAATAATCACAAACTTCGAATCTTTGTGTCACTTGCAAGTTACCAGCACAATATCTAAGAGTCATCATACCACAAAGAAGAGAAGAGCAATGGAAGCAATATGTAATCTTGGAATAGGGAGTTTGATTTGAATTGATTTATAATTCTTATTTCTTATTTCATTATTTCATTGTCTTGTTTGTTAGATTCTTTGATTAGATAGGGATTCATGATTTCTCTTTGATTCTAATTGATACATTGTTATTAAGATGAATTTTACATGCATACAAGTTATATTGCGAACCAGGTGGAGAGGGCCCCCCTGTCAAAATGGACTTAAGGGGACAAGAAGCAAAGAGATCATTTGGGTCAGGAAGTTGTTCGTTAAACATTTTGCTAGGTAAAGGAGGACTATAACAGTCGAGAGGAAAACTCTCCTTGGATGACCTCTTGACTACAACTCCTATAGCGGTTTGGGTCGTAAAGCTCATAGACAAGTCTTCTAACACTAAGACTACACTACAAAGATATGAAGGATCTCGTCCAAAGTTTGATATTCAAAAAGATGGAAAAGGTAATTCAAATGCTAGAACAATGATGTAAACTATGTTTTTGTTGTTGTCATCATTGTTGTTATTTTTTATAAACTATATTTTTTAGATTTTTAGATTTTTAGATTTATGCAATGCACCTAAATGATAAATGCACAATGTAAAAAGTAATATATTTCACGTCAGGTTCACCAAAATATAAGGGAGGAAATTTTCTACCTCAAGGATGATGAATCCTTGAGAACAAATCCACCCTCTGATACCTCACTTGAACTGGCGTTATGATGTTAGGGGATGAAAATAAAAAATTAAGCTAACAAGCTACAAAGAGGACTCCCAGATGACTTTTTTGAGTCTTTGTCCCCAGGATGAGCATGCAAGCTAGGGACACTAGCACGACTTGCTATTGTCCTATATAGACAAGATACAAAAGTCGTACAGAAAGTTCCGAGTGCAATTATGATATGATTAAAACAAAGAAAATGATGAAACTACGCTAATAAATGTGAAATGTGAAATAACTAGGATAAAGTAGGAGAGAAGGTGAGAAAGAGACTCACAACTGGTCCACGATTGAAGCCTCCTGCAAGGTTACTATGCTCCCATGATTATTCACCTACAAACATGCGAGAAAGAAAATGTTGGGGGTTGTGTTTTGGAGTTTGCATAAGTGAGACCCTTGTTTTGGTGTTTCCACCTCCACGGACAACCCGGATAAAGCCACAAGGAAATAAATGATAAAGATAATTGAAAGCCAATGCAAGATAGAATAAAGGTAATACAAAAAATAAAAGGAGAATGGAATGAGTGAACTCCCCTTTCCAAGATGCTTATGAAAATAGTGTCGTGAGATATCTAGAGAGATGTAACAATGGTGATATTCATAAGAGAGACTATGAATATTATCCAAAGAGATTCCTAAGAGCTCTAACCTGCAAGAAGTGATAAAATTGTGAAAAGAATCCACCAAAATGCCTTCAAATGAGATAGATGAAGGCCCTAGAAGGAAACCTAATGTCGGTCGTCGCATGCAGAGGTGTTATGATTCTTTCTAGGTTCAGGCATAACACTCAAATGATCACCTGTGAATTGTTAGATTTGTGAGACACTAGAACACCACACAAACGTCTCTGTGCTGCACCCTAGTCCCCGAAGGTGACAGGTTGGTGGAGTTGGTGAAAGACCTGCTTGGAGATGACCGGGTGATCAGAGTGGACAAAAGGACAAAGGTGGCGATGCCAGACCTCCAATGTCATGGAGGAAGGCACCATTTTCTGCGTTGAATCATAAGGGGAAAGATTTTTGATATTACACTTATTCCCTTTGTGATGGCAATAATGTGTGGAAATGACATAACTTCTTCTATCTCAATCACATGCTCTATTCCCTTGTCCGGTGGTCTTTTTGGAGGTATTCCACTAAAAACTTTATTGTGCTTATCCAACAAAGTTTGAACATCTACATGATACTCTCTCTTATTTCTCATAGAATGGATAGGCATGATCAAGCAGTGGGCTTCCCACTTTACTTGGTTATGATGTAATACAATCTTCATTCTTTTGGCTATAACAACATGAGAAGTACCATTGGACATATTCTTCTACACCACTTTCTTTCCATCAACATGAAACTTGAGTTCCATGGTCAAAATCCTAAGTACTCTCACCCAATGAGTGAAGTCATTAGACGCCAACCTAGCATAAATTCCCCTTCTATTCTCACCCAATGAGTGAAGTCATTAGACACCAACCTAGGATTGAATTAGGAATACTTCTAGTGCATTGAAGAGTAAAGCCACCAACAACTTTTACATTAAAACCTTTAAATTCTTCTATTTTCAATCCTCTTCTAATAACAATCCCTAAACATCAGTGAAATTATGAAATTGGATCTAGAATAAAAAAACACAATAATTTGTTGATCACATAGAACCCCAAGGATCCTAAAGGAATCATGATTTTGTGTACCCAAAATTTGGGCAAATGTACCATCAATAATATTCTTTATTAGGATTTTTTGGTATATTTTCTTGATCATTTTTTAGAATCAACTCATTGTTTCGAATTTTTTATTGTGATCCATCAACAAAATACACCTCTATGTAATAAATTCAACTTTTTCAAAGACATCTACGACCAGATTCCCAAGGATCCCTGCATATGAAGCATAATTTATTCCTTCTTAATTCATTTTTGGTCTCTTTATCTAGCTTAGGTGGTGAACTCTTCCATGGATTGTAAGTTTTATGAAATAGATTTTTGGATGAAAATTTGTTATTTAAAAACTTTTTCTTAGGAAGATTAGATACGAGAGCTAGGGCTCTCTTTATTATCTTTTGCAAAAATATAGGCTCAAAGGGTTTGACCAACGTCTTAGAGTCTTTGTCAATTATTCTATGAACAACATAACCAATATTATTTTTGTGACATTAGGGACCATTAAAATAAGTTTATTGGAAATAAAAAAATGCAATTTTCAATAGTTCCATATTGTTTGAGTTGGGCCAACTCACAAAAATGCACCTCTTGGTCCTTTTCATGAAACTTTTACATCAATATCTTATGAAACTCATCATGTGAGTTTATAAGAGTTTGACTTTAAGAACTAACGGATGGCACCATCATTCATGTTCAAATTCTTCAAGATGGATATTTAAACATTTAATAGCCTCATCTTCAGCCATAATTATTAGGTACAAATATCCAACTTTTGAATCCATGCACAAGCTATGCTATTTCAACTTCCATGAAATGTGGAAGTGTTAGTTTTCCCAAACCATTTTAGTAGTCCCTTTGTTGGGTTTGGGTCCTTTATCCTTTTCTAGCCTCACTTCTAGATCTTTTTTGATTCATAATTAAGGGAAAACTCATTTCCAATTTGTTGAGAAAGAGATTGATACTCAACATAGTATGCAATCATTTCATTAATGATTGTAACTTCCACTTCCAACCTATCATTTTTTTCTTCTCTTCTAATAAAGGTACAATAAAATGGCCTGGCTATAGAATCCATAGTAGTACTAATGGATTTCTTTACATTGTTTATATGTTGATTTTTAGTTCTTGACATAACTTCATCATAATTTTGTTGTCAAGGCATGCTCATAAGTTGGTTTGTTTTTGCAATCAATTTTTCCATCATGTCTATCAAAACATCAAATTTATTTCAGCCCTCTTGGATTCTGTGTTTCAGTACTATTTTAAAGAATTGATTGTTGAGCTAAATTACGAGGGAACTAAAATTGTTTCTAAACTTCCTCTAGTAATATATGTTTTCTCTATCACTAGGATGCTTGAGAGGAAAAAAATTGTATGATAATATTAGCTCAAAAATCATGGGCTGACAAGATCACCAACCATGATAACAATATAACAACCCACTGTACCTTTTTTTAAAAATTTTCTTTCTATATATAAAATGTATATACAATATTTTCAACACTTTCTAAAGACCAAGATCTCAGAGTGTGGAATGTGAGAGTATACAATTCTTCCAACCACACAAAATATAATTGAATGTAATTATATAATGATATAGTAGAAAGATAATTAGAATACACAGGTGATTGGGATAGCTTAATCAACACCTCTTCAATGGGTTGTGTAAAATGGTATGAAAGTGATAGAGCCACACTTATGAACAACTTTTTGAGATTGTTTGAGTGTATTACAAGCCGCTGACATAATTTCTAAGCTTGAATTAGATTGTTCAATGGTTGATAATGTCAACTTGTTCAGCACCAAAATGGGTTGAGTTATATGATATAGTGATTGACAATAAACTATCCAATATTACGACATGAAATGCATGCAAGATAATTATCCTCTAATGGTAAAAAAATTTAGGCTCTTTGAAATATACATGATTGGATTTCAAATTAACATAATATGAGATACATTGTTGAAACAAGTTGTTATAATATCCTGAATATAAAAACATATTGCTATAACAACTCACAGTAGCCCAAACAATACAAATTAAGCATAGAATATCACTTCTGCACTAGCCAAGAACGTAACCAACATAAGTATACTTCAAGAGATGATGCTTGAAGCTGATCTAAATTTGATTGCGTACAAGACTTCTAATAACTTTGTCAAATTAAGTCCAATACAAGATGAAATACATTACAATTACCACTATACAACCCCAAAATGAAGTAAACACACCCAAAACTAAAACAATAGCTAATAAAACACTTCAAACTACTTCAATAAACACACAAACACACTAGAATGAATTATTGATAGATTAAAATATATAAAAGATCAATTGCATGGTTGGAATAAAGTTTATTTGATATTGCTACAATAGGTAGAACAAGTACAAGTCTTAAAAAAACATCATTTAATCATAATTTTTTATCATGCAATTAATTGGGATCAACAAACAACCTTATGATGTTCCTAAAATGGAGTGCTTCACTTATTCACAAGCCCCTTTCTAGGCATGCATAACCAACATAGGAGGTATGAACCTTGTAATAACCTTTGCAAATTTGTATGGTCAACAAAAATAGTTAATACAAATAGGAAATGAGAAAAAATAATATTTCAAAATTATATAAAATATTCTCTTGCAATAGAACCACCTATAGAAGTACAATTAGCTTGGATAAGTACGACCTACTGTATAGGAGATAACATGCCCTCTTCAATGCTCAAACACTTCAATGCACCCTCTAAAAACTAAGGCCATTAAAAACAAAAGATTAAAAAAGAAAACTAATCAAAACACAATAAAAACCCTCATCATCAACACCAAGCTCAAATAACCCCACTTTTAACAAAGTGGAAATTTTAGGATGAAGTCACTCTAACTAGCTAGGAGGGTTTTCAAACCTAAAACCAAAATTTCTAGAGGGGTTTCATCCTTGATAAAGTATATAAACTCAAGTCTCACATAGATCTAATAGAAAATAAGAAGATGGTAACAACTCTTTTTTGGGGGAGTATAATATTATTCTCTTTTTTTCTCCATATTTAACTTAAAATTTTAAATACATTTTAGAGTGTGAAAAAAGGTTACCTTTTTCCCACTTGAGCATAACATATCCTTCTAAACACAACTTAAACTCACTTTTTAAATAATTAATATAAATTGTCAATATAAAATATAAAAAGTAACTTTTTATAACTCAATTATTTAATGATTTAAATGTCAATTAGCTTACAACAAACTATTAATAATAAGTTAATGGCTAGATCATTTCTCACATGCAAGATGGGACATGACAAAAATCACTAGAGTTATGGAATAGGTAAATCAATTTACTTAAAATGTATTGGTTGATAAGTTAGAGGGGATGAATTATTGGTGCAATTATTAAAGTGAGGAATGGAAAACTTACGAGTAAGGGTATAATTATGATCATGATTTGTTTTGTTGGATATTATAAAACATTGAGCAATGATGACAAACATATCCCATTAGTAAATAGTAAGGGCACTATTTCAAGTAGCAAGTATATGTTACACAAAACAAAATGCCCTTCTAGAATTTTGTAACAAAGATGTAGAAATGGTGACAAGAGGACAAGTACAATGTGTCATGTTAGTTTCACTAAAAACATTCATGAGCTTATATTTTTTAGTCATTATAATGATAATTCTAGTTAGATATCAAGCCTTGGGAATTATCCAAGCTATGACTTTTCAGATGAATTGTAGAGTTGAGAGATTGTCAAAAAATTTCAACCACTTATGTTTTCTTTATTTGGTTGTGTGAGAAATAATTTAGAGAATTTATATCAATAGGAGGATGGGGCTTGCAATAACCTACCAGGAAATATATTAAATTAAAGAAGAAAAATTGTGAAGAATGTTTGATGTTTACTAGACCAAGTGCAACAATTGACAAAGGTAGCTCAAATGCTAAATTGCAAATATTGCACAATGTTTTGTGATGCATCACTCAAGTGTGAAAGAATGAAAATTTTATTTTGAATCAAAAGGTCAAGATTGATAGTGCATTATGTACAAACACCTTTCTAGATTGGACTTTCAATTTTGCAACTCAACTCATGAGATCTATCTTGAATTATATTGACACCAAAATTGCTCTAAAATCTTCATTAACCAATGAGAACATTTCCTTATAATTGATTTTTGGAAGTCAAAAGATCTTTCAGTATAATTCTTGAAATCAATTCTCGAAGGAAAAGAACATGAATATAAAGACACAACTTACAAAAGGGTTGAAAATGATAATGATTTTTTTGAACAAAATATTTCCTCCATATCCATCTGTAGTGAACTTAAGTTGTGAACAATTGGAGCATAAGAAAATAATAAGGAATTTAACCTCTTATGTGTCTAAAGAACCAATGGCAATGCGACACAATAGAAGAGACATTAGTCACATAACACATGTTGGTAGCTACATTCTATAAACAAGTTTCTCTACAACAAAAGTTTATAATAGGGGGAATTATGAGGTAAACCCACAATAGTGAGTCCCAAGCTTGGGATGCTAGTTTTTTAAAACACTTTCATTCCAATGAATGTGATTCAAAAAGTATATTTGTTTGGAGACGTAAAATATGAAAAAACCTTTGAACAAATGTAATTTCAAAAAATAAAAAATATGGGTCTTCTCTCAAAGAACCCTTTCTATTATTTTTATGTAGATTACTCTAAAAAATAGTAATGGAATTTCAAACAAAGGTCCCATTTTTTTCATTGAAAAAAATTACCTTTGTTTGAATGTTTAAATTTTTTGGTGGAAATGAGATACCTCTAAATGAAAGTCTTGGAAAACCTTCAAATGTGGTGTAGTCACGGTTAGGAGGGACCTCGATGAGATCTATTAGGACCGTGCAACAATAGTAAACACAATGAAAGAAAGACAAGATGATGGAGGCAATGCAAAACTGAATGAATTAGATCATGAAAACTGATTACAAATGACCAGTAACATCCGGGCTACAAGATTCAACTCACTGGCCTGCTACACACATGCTCAATTATAGAATTGGTCAACTCCGAACCTCTAAATCTTAAGGTATATCTTCTATGTTATCTCTGATGATTTATGATTCTTAATTACATTGATTTATATGGTCTAGAGGGATTTGGTCAACCCAAGAAGAATCAAACAATGATGAACATGATCAAATGTGTAAAACTACCAGGTCGGCCTCCACTAAAGGGAATCCTCGAGAACATCCAAAGGGTGTGTATACACCTAAAAATGGTCTGAAGATAGTTAATTAAATACGCAGTTATTTGATTAATTCCCCTTCCCAATTAATTGAATTCACAAGCAATTTAATTAATTTTTTCTATTCATCTACTAGTAAATAAATCTAAATGATTTATTTATATAGTTCATTTCATATCCCCCTTTGATTAATTAATTCTAAATTAATTAATGTCTCCCCATATTAATAAATTCTTCTAATCCCTAATTAAGATTAACAAACTTGAGTTTGTTGAGATTAATTATCATTTTCCAATTATTTGAATTTCTAAATTCAAATGAGCACATGGCTCCTAACTTTTAACCACCTAACCTAACCATCCCCTAACTTAACCCATTCAATCTAATCTTGGGTTTAACTAACCCTATCCTATCTTGCACATTCTAACCTCCTTATCCTAACCTCCCATGGTGTGGATATTCTCTCCTTGAGACACATGACACTTTTGCCACATGTCTCCTCCCTTGGACACTTGCCCTCTCATGAGCAAGGCTCCTTGACACTTGTCACCATAGAGATGACAAGTGTCCCTTCCTCCAACCTCTTCTCCAACTTCCTCAATCTTGGCCCTTGATACCTTCAGATCAGATCTAGACCGTTGATTCCTACCACCTCAACTTTGGCCTTGGAATTCCTATAAATATCTCCCATTTTGGAGCAATAAGGATCCATCTCATATCAATTTAGCCATTTTTACTATAGGCATTTTGCATTTCAATTATCTAGTAATTAGATTTTGGATTAATCATAGCATGTTAATCTAGTTTCTTAAATCATGCATTTTATATCATCTCCATAGTCAATCATGATCAAATAGCTACTCAACTCTTGAGTTGTCATTTTGGAGGTCATTACTCCACTGAGAGCCCATCAATCCAACACCTTCAAGGTCCTCAAGAATAGAGGAAAATGGGACATTTCAAGGAAGGTTTATGGTTTGCATTTCTAATCTAGTTTTCAATTAAGCTTTTCAATTACATTTTATTGTCTCATTATATGTGTATGCCTCTTATATACCACATTTTTAGCATCACAGGGTGAAGTGTGGATCAAAGGGAAGGTCAAGCACATGCCAAAGGACATTGGAATTAATGAATTGGGGATCCACAATCTCTACCAATAGAAAATAGGTCCAAGCGGTTCTGGGGTTCTAAACTAGAAAACTATCCCAGAATCTAGAAGCAATAACTTGCTGAAAAAAGATACAATCATCTCGTGGTTTTGGGAAAATTAAGATGATCAGGTCCACAAGCAAGATCCATCTCCATAAGAAACAATGAGAAAATGTAAGAAAATGCAAAAAGAAATGTTGAAACTACAAAACAAGAACAAGCTGAAAAAATAAATATTTTTTGGTTGATGCAAGAGTGCCAAGAACTGAGGATGCTCTTGCATCATACATCTAAGGTTGCTGAAAAAGTGAGTCCCTCACTTTATTGAGGTCAGAGGAAAACCAAGGCAGTCCACCTCTGCCTAAGAAATCCAAGATGAATCTTCAATTGGTCTATCCTTCCACTTCACAAGATATACCTTGTACTAACTACTCTAGGTACTATGCCCAATCCTACTATCCAAAATATCTTCAATATGATCTGGTTCCTTTCGGGGCAACTATTTCTCCAAGTCTGCAATATTGTCCTCACTATATTCTGATTTATGATACTGATGTAGATCTACAATGTTGAATATAGGTGAAATACTTAAAATATCCGGTAACTCCACTTCATATTCATTTTCGAAACTAAACTTCCTCAAAATCTTACAACATCCAAACTTCCTCATTTGCAACTTGTTATAGGTCCCAACTAGAAATATTTCTTTTCTCACATACACCATCACTTCATCGCCAACTTCAAATTCCTTATGTCTTCTCTTCTCATCTACTTTCTCCTTATACTTGTTGTTCATAGCCTCCAAATGTTGTTTAACCTGAATATGCAAGGCCTTCATGTTATCTGCAAATTCTTCCGCTTATGCACTCCACTTGTATTCATTACTGATATCTCTAAATTTTAATATACCTCTAGGGTGTGCTTCGATAACAGTCTCAAAAGGTGTTCTTCTGATACTTTTGTTTACTGAATTGTTGTAGGCAAACTCTATTTGTGCAAGAATCAAATCCCAACTTACAATATTCCCTCCAACCAAGCATCTCAATAAGTTTCCCAAACTCTGGTTTACTACCTCTTTCTATCCATAAGTCTGTGGGTGAAACGTAGAACTGAATTTACCAACAAACTTAGTGTCTCTATCTGAAACTATGCTATTAGGTAATCCATGTAATCTCACTACCTCTTTGAAAAATAGGTCAGCTATATGCACTGCATCTAATATTTTCTTCCATGGTATGAAATGAGCCATCTTCAAGAATCTATTCACCACCACAAATATAGAATCATCCTCTCTTTGTATCTTAGGTAATCCAAGTATGAAATCCATACTTATATCCTCCCAAGGTCTCTCCAGTACTATCAAAGGCTTATACAATCCCACATTCTGACTACTACTTTTTGCAACTTGACAAACTCTACAACTCTGCACAAATTTCCTAACATCCTTATGAATCTGAGGCCAAAAGTCACCAATGCATGAATGAGTTTCGGTTAAGCACTAAGTCCCTAACTATAGTCACTCTACAAACACTCTATTTCTGTTCCATTCAACTACCAGATTATTTGTGAACCAAATGCACACGTGAAATTGTGCTCAATCGCACCAAAACTGATCATCACAATGTATTACACCAAAAACTAATCGCCAAATCAGTCTTATATATCTGGTCTTAATAAAAAATGATCTCCTCCAAGCTGGTTTCAAGAAGTGTAACATGTAGCTTCAAGTCGGCTTCAATCTCTAGCAAAAAATTGCACCTGACCAAAATAGTATGATCACACACTTCCTAAGGATCTTTCCATTTACCAAGAATGTGAAATCAATCCACCAAAATCACCGCAATCATCAGAAATCTTTCCGGACCAAAACATTACCAAGATAGCCTTGTTTTACTGGTTAACTCTTGCTTCCAAATAAGAGGAATCATGACTAATGGGTCAAATCTCAAAGAAGATTTGCCATCAATGACAACCCTGAACCATAAATCAAGCATATGAAGTCACCTGATGAGTGTCAATTGTTAACAATCTCCCCCTTTGGCATTGATGGCAACACCTGTGAAAAATGGCTTAGTGTTGAAACTTGTGAAACCTGTACATTGGATTAAGAATAAATAATTCTAAGGCTCCCCCCTAGATCAACAACCCAAAAAACCACATCACCAATTTGTACACTCCATACACAACCAAATTGTATATTTTTCACCTTATCTCTCCCCCTTTGAAAACAATGCCAAAGAGAGGACATGCAGAAAAATTACTTGTACATATATACACACCAGATGATCCAATCTACATACTTAAGTACATTTGCATATGCAACCTTAAGGAACCCAAAATAGGTGTTTCAACTTGCCTGCAATTTCTCCAAAATTGAAACAAAACCATTCAAAATATAAGCATGTAATTATATTGCCGCAATCTCAGTTGGAGTCTCCTGAGACATATTTTGAATACCGTCCATCTTATGGTACACTAAGGTGTCTAACCAGGGACCAAATAGGTTCCAGAGTTTACCTGCCCGCCTAACCATTTTATCCTTCTTCTCAAACTTCCTAATCTGCTCCATAATAGTCAAAAATTGGCCTTCAATACTGCCGATTAAGTTAGCCGTAGGGTCATAAGCCTGAGAAATATGAGCTAACTGACCTATGAAATTATCTATTTGCTTGTCTATTTCAGTGGAAAAATTTGTCAAAACTAGACAAGACTTATAAATCTTACTGCCTTCCATTAAGGCCTCATCAATTAGTTTTAATTATTTATCAAGTTGGGCCTTATCATTGCTAACCATTTGTAAAAATATTTGTACTTTAGCGTCTTTTAATTTCTCCATAGCCTGCCTAGCTGATGCCTTGGTCAAAGAGTCAAATTGAGAGGATATGTGATCTATAAGGTGTTGATGCTTACCAAATGAGTTGGTATCAGCATTGAGTTGTAGTTCTGGTAGCACCTGTTTCAAAACTAAAACTATTTTCTGAATGAGTCTCTTCTCTCCTGATTCAGATTGTGCTAACTCTTGACTAACTTGAGCTTGGAGAGAAGCAACAACAATCATCCTTTCTATCAAAGACATTTGATTGAAGGGCTTGTCAAAAATGATGTTAAATTGAGGAAAACTCCCTTGGTTTTGAATTTTTGAAGTGTCAATTGCCATAAGGATTGGAGTTTTTGTTATTTTTGCTGATCTGTTCCTCCTATTTTTCCTCATACTTTTTTTCAGCCTCTTGTCTTGCTTTACCTTTATCCTCTATGGGTGCCTCCTATGCACCGGTGTCACTACTTGGTGTACCATCCCTTTCCTCAGTTGATTTTACATTTCCCTTATCTGCCTCAACCTCTACAAAATCCAATTTTTTTGGCTCTACAACATCCTGTGTGGCCTCCACCTTATTTTCATCTGGCACCAAAGGATTCTCTAACTGAGTGGTTGTGTCATGTGAATCAGATTCTACTAGCTAGTTCTTAGTGAGAAATTTCTTCCGGATTTCACTAGTTTCTCTCCTTATTTCCTCTACTCTGCCAACCATCAAGCTGTTGACTCTGTGTTTTCTCCTGAATTTTTTTTTATTTGGTAGCAAAATTAATCTATCAATTTCTTCAATAGTTATACTGGTGTACTGATTGACCAGTTCACAAGTTCCTTTATTTCTCTATCCATCTGACTTGTAGATTTTATTCTAGCATCAATTATACTGTACAGATCTTTCGGAAGATATTTTTCTAATTCAATTAAAGATTTACTAAATACATCCATATACAAAATTACATCTTCCTCAATCTTCCTTTTATTCTTATCATCCATATTTACATAATATACAAAACTTTTCTTCAATTTTCCATCTTTAATAATTTCATCTATTAATTCTTGAGTAGACAAAGGAGGAATAATATGATACTTGGTTTGGGTGGTCTTCATCTTACTGAATTCAATTGCCTCATCCAAGTCATATTTTATCTTTCTTCCTTGCTTAGGCTTGATTATCGGAACAAGATCAAACTTTGCCTTCTTCTCCTTTAGCCCTTTCTTCTCGGCATCGGATTGAGGTTTCTAGATCACCCTTGCAAATTCTCCTTTCTTTGGGGCCTTTGGAATGTCTACATCTGACTCAGTTTTAGATGTCACCGAGGAAACTGCAACATACTCTCTCTGGGGTTTCTACTTCTTCCTCATAACACTTTTTCCCTTAGCAGATGAACCACAGGGTTCTGATTTAGCTGGAGGTGTCTTCACTGAAGCGGGAGAAGACCCTGTCACCTTTGCTTTGATTGGAGCTGGAACAGTCTTTTGTTTCTTCACCTTTTCTTTTGCATCTCTTGTAGCTCTTGCAACTCTATCTTTCTCTCTTAGGTGACCTTCCTCAATGAGGATTTCCTCCACTATCTTAGCCATGATGGACTTATAAAGCACTGAGAGGGGGGGTGAATTAGTGACACCAAAAATAGTACTACTTTAAACACTGATTGGTAGATAAACTTAACAAGTTTGTTAAACAATATACATGCAATAAAACATGATATAACAACATCCACAATAAGTAAAACATCCACCATAACACAAGTGTTTATAAGTGGAAAACCCAAATAGGTAAAAACCACGGTGAGATGGGACTCGCAAGTTAACTATCTACAGTAATAGATAACTGACTCGTTAGGGTCTACAAAATGCTTTGCTAGGAGTGAATCTTGTTAAAGATCCCAAAGCTTAGTTAAAAGCTATACCCTGTAAAAGGTAGTACCCTATAAGGAGTAACCTCGATGGAGGATTTCTGAATCCAAACTAATGGATCACCTGGTTAGAGGATTTGAACAATGAAGCTTGTTAGAGCTTACCCAGTTAGGGGATTTGACTGTTGCAGTGATTAGAAAACAACAGGTGATGTGATCTAATAGTAGCACAAATTTCTTGCATAGCTCCTCTTCTGCGCACTTAATACTTCTTTACCAACATACTCTGCGACTTAACACTTCTGCCTTTACACATAACATATCACTTTTTCTCATACAAAATAATTCATTGTGATGTCAATATATAGACATTTAGATTTCATGTCGACCTCTAGAAATCATAACACAATTAACTAGGTGCAGTGTATCTAGTCAAGTGATCATAACTTATCACAAAAATACTGCCAAATCTTGTCGGTAAGGATAACTCATCACGGCTTGTGATAACTCATCACATAATCAATGAATACCAGTTGGAACAATCAATACCAATTGGAGTTAAATATATAAACCATTTATGCTTGATGCTCCTATGATAATCTCCGCTGGATCCTCATGTTGATGTCGAGTTATGCAAATCCACTGGTTGTCTCCATATAAAGATACCGGTTGTCACCATGTATCGGTTGGATATAAACCTCTAGAATACTGGTTGTAGTATAAACAACTTTTGAAGTCACACAGGTAGACAATATGAACATATGTGTGTGTATGTGTTTCATCAATAACAATATATGATGAAGTTTAATCATTACAATCATCATCAAGCCAACAATCTCCCCCTTTGGCATATATATATATATATATAGAAAAGTTTGTTTCAAAATGTTTTACATATACAAAAACTTGAAAAACTGAATCAAGATTCATGCATTCGCAATTCTCATGAAAATAACATTAAAGTTCCTCTTCAATTGTGATAAGGCATGTTTCCATGTCTCCAACACATTCTCAGTGTACTCAAGTGTAGACATAATTTGTGTATGGAACTCTTCCATGGAATCAAGTGTACATGTTTCTGGAGTAGCTAAAATAACTTCTACATTCTTGTAGGCTCGAAGCAGTCTATCCACTTGGGATGTGAGTAGACTCTTCAATTCCTTCAGTGTCTGGAGTCTTTTTTCTTTCTCAAGATCATAGTTATCCAACCTATTGTGCAAATCGTCCACAGATTTTCTAAAAGAAAAAATAGAATCTTGAAGTGGTACATATGCATTGCATATATTTTCTAGCTCTTGCTCTATTTCAGTTTGCCTATTATTGATATCAGAACAAAATAATGAAACATTAGAAGTAGAAGCAAGATATTTTCCTCCTGTTTCAATAGATTTTCTTAGCAAATCTTTATTAAAAGATAGAGCAAGTTTCCCTATATCAATTTTCTTCAAAAGCTACTCTCCATGCCTCTTCTTGTAACTCTTCTCAACATAAGTTTGTGTTGCTTCTTCAAGTGACTTAATTTGGTCAGATGCATCAACAACCAACTGACCAAGTTTGCTAATAGGAGTTGTCAGGTGTCCTGTAGCAGTTTCCGGTAGTAGACTTGATAAAATATCTACAACATTATGAATGGTGTTAGCTTCCAATATTTTCTCTTTAAGTCTCTTCTTATGTGCTCTAGATTGCATGACAGTGGCAATTTTCATCATTTTAGATTCACTCATATTATCAACAATTATAGGCCCTGAGATGCCTAATGAGTCATCATCATCTTCATCAGTCTATTGTATGACTAATATTTTTACTGATTCATAAGATGTTACCTTAACAATTGCTTTCTCTTGTCCTTTCTCTATTTCTTGGTTAGAGATATGAGTATCAATTTTTTCATTAGATTCCTTGGGAGTGTCTTGTGAAACCAGTGGGTATTGGGGTTTCTCAGGTTGTTCCTTTGCTGGTGGAATATCCACTCTTTGTTGAGTTGCCGGTTTCTCAAATGAAGTAACCTGTAAGTTAGTGATTTCAAGTGGCTACATATCTGGTATAATAATGTTTCCAGATAGATCAATTGTATCCTGAGTATCATCAACAAGTATGACTCATTGGACAATAGTCTCATCCTTTCTCTTGACAAGATAGACAACATCAGCTTGTACAATTTCTTCCTCATCCATTTCAGGTCGATCAACAATATCTTGCTTATCCTTAGACGAATTTATAAGATCTTCCATGTGTTTGATATAATGAGCAATCTGATGAGTCTCAGTCTCAACAGGTTACACTTTTCCACTAATCAGCTTCAATTTTCTTGTTTTGTAAGAAAAATGAACTTTGTACTTATCAACCAATTCATTCAACTCATCCTTTGACAACTCAGGAAAATATTGTACAAATACATCATCTATGATTTCTTTTTCTTTCTTTATTGCTTCCTCCCATTTATTCAAAAGAATAGTATACAAGGAATTAGAGATATCCTTTTCAAGATCATGAGGTAATCTATTGTAGTGACACAAATAATTGATTACCTGTTGAATAATTTTCTCCTTTTCATCTTCATTGAATGAAACAGAATGATCTTTGACATTATCAAATATGTTTCTTCCTAATATCTTCATTGTCCTCTCAAAGGTAGTCTCAAGCTTGTAAGTTGAAATATCAAAAGGCACAATTGCCTTTGGCACTTCGTTCACTTTCTTAGCTGCTCTACCGGTTGCTTTCATTTTATTGGGTTCTTCCTCAGTGTCAGTACCTTCAGATTCTTCTTGGAGAATTAGTTTTCAACCTCTTTTCTTAGATGCATCCTCCTTCTTTGCATAAAATTTAGGTGTCGGATCCTTTTTGGTTTCGACACTTCGTGTCATTCTTGTATTTTTCATCACTGGAGGTTCTTGCTCAGCCTTCTTCTTACCTTTACCACTCGTGGTAGGAACAATACTTGTTCCAACTTGTGTAGTTTGATCTTCAACAATATTCAATTTTGCCTTCTTTTTTATCCTTTGGAGATGCCAACAAGTTATTAGCATAACCAATTAGTAAGTCATAGTTGACCTCATAACTCATATCTTCCATTTCTTCTTCTCTAGGCTCAATTTCCTCCATCAAACAAAAATTAGTGGTAACTATGAAAACAATGTCCTTAGCAAAGTGTTTTACCATATCCTCGGGCAATCTTACTCTCATGCTCATTTTCTTCTGAAATTCATTGAAGTATTTGTTCATTGCAGCAGAAAAGGTGTGCTCCACAGCCTTGATATTGTTCTTAATCTAGGCAGATACCAGTAGATTTTTAGACCATTCAAGATCACCTATTCTTGGCAGGAAATTTTGGAAATAAAAGAATATCCTGACCAATAACTGTCCAAATTTAAACTTTAGATTGTTGTCCTTCTTGATAGACTGAAGATTTAATAATAATTGGCTTCTTATGGCCTCACATAGGTCATAATTAGCATTTTTAGCTATCATCTTGTAAGCAATATGCACCGTTGTTGATGGAACACTATTTAATCTTCTATAATAGAATACTCGGTAGCCTATAACCATAGTTGCCAACTTTACCGCTAGGTCCCTGATGTTATTGACATAAAAAGCACGCCTATCAGATGTTGATCTTGTTAGAGTGTATACTGTCTCTTTTGAAATATGCCTTAGCTTAGGTACTTCACCGGTTGAGTAAAAACTAGTTACAACTTGAATAGCTTACTTGGTTATAGTATGAGTCCTTTTTAAATACATGTTTTCCCCATGAACTCAAATCAAAATAATTCAGATATGTTCTTCTTCCAAATCTTCAAGAAAGTAAGCTGCGTTATGAAAACCTTTTTCATAAACCCTAATATATTCTGTTTGAATCTTTCTATTTTCATTGCAAAGGGATTTTAACTGAGAATATATCAACAATGATCCTAAATCCTCAATCTTGCAATCAATGTAGCTGGACAAATCTCCTTTCACTATAACACCACTAGGAACTTGTGATAAAGCATTATCAGACATAATTTGTTCCACTTTTACAACTTCCATAGGTTCAGATGTAATCATCAATTTCTCTACTATTTTAGAAGATGATGCCATTCCATATAAACTAGATTCGAAGTAGGATTTTTCAAAGAAATACCTTATTTTATGCACACTGCCTCTTTAACCAGTTGAATGCTCAAGTGTATACTATTTTAGTCTTCACCAACCTTCAAATCAGCTTGAATACTCAAATCACAATGCAACTTCGACTAAAATCAGCTAACAATCCTTTCTAAGCTTTGCAAGTGCTAAAACATTCTTTCTCGTATGCGTTAGGGTAAAAATAACAAAGTGAAAACTCACTTTTATCCTTTTTACCTACTACATCAAATGCTTGCCCATTAGAGTTACAAACCCTAATTACACCGGTTAATGATACATAGATGTAAAACCGGTTGATAACCGATTGACAAAAAAATATCAAAATTTCATGCATTCAAATTCTCTTACCGCCATTTATCTCAAGGGGTCCGGAAGTGAATTTTCCGTTAAGTTCCCCTTAGCCATGAAAAAAATCTTAGTTCATCGATACAGGATTCTCCACACTTGGTGAAGGGACAATTTCTTCTCCAGGTGAGTCATCACTCTTCTTCTTCCATATTCGATTCATTTCTTCTTTGGTTTCTTCAACATTAACTTTCTGCTTTCCTTTCTGATCCTTAGAAGGATTGACCAATTTTCTCTTTCTGGATCTACAAAATTTTGCCATGTGTCTCGGTTTATGATAGTGATAGCAAGCCATACTAGATGATCTCCAAGGTCCTGCATTACCTCTCCTAATTCTTCTTCTGCAATTCATAGCCACATGACCAAAGTTGTTACAGATGGCGCAAATGACATTTGTTACCTTTTCCATCTCAAATGGACTAAACCGGTTGTCGTAGGGTCTTTGCTAGTTCATGTTGACCCGGTTGTCAAAATTTCTCATTTAGTTGCCATTTGGTCTTGAATGCATATGTGGTACAAGATTATTTGCTCCATGTATGCATTCAACCGATCTATGTCCATACATTTTACATGTGAAGCAATGACCTTCAAATTTCTTGGACACATACCTAGCATTAGTATTGTAGCTTGCATTTTGATTAGGTTTGTCTCTACAAAATTTTGTAGTGTGACCAGGTTTATGGCAAAAAAAATAAACAGGTTTAAAGACCTTCTTACCGGTAGGCTTTTTGACCTTAGAAGCAGATTTATTCTTAAGAGTGTTGCTCTTGGTACCAGAGGATTCACCTTTTTCAAATGTGTGAAAACCAAGTCCATAAGTATCACCAGTCATCCTTTGTGATTGAATTTTCTCTTCGAGTAAGGTAGAACTTCTATTGAACTTTTCCAATTTCCCATTCACTTCAGTGAGATATTTGGTGAGATCTTCATTATGTTTTGATAGGTTGTCTCTCAGAGATGATGCTAATTCAAGATCTAGCTGTAGGTTCTCTTTTTATTCTCTTTCTTCATTCAAATGCTCATGCAAGGTAGCATTATCTTGGTTGATCTTGGAAATCTCATGATCTCTTTCTTTGGTGAGATCTTCAATAGTTCTCCTGGCTTCTAGTTCTCAACTCATGCAGATAGTAAGACCTTATATCTCTCTCCTTAGATTTAGCTTTTCACTATTTATTTTTTCAACTTCCTCTGCTAAAGCATCACTATTGGCCTCATCTGAAGAACTATTATCAGATATTTCTAATAGTTGTTCAGTTAGCTCTCTTATTTTGACTTGAGAAGCTTTCGGTTTGACCCTTAGGGTTTCAAGCTCATTCCTACTAGCCTCAAGCTCTCTAGCCATCTCAAAGTAGCTCATGTCCCCCATGGTAGCTTTAGGGTTCCCTTCTAGGTGATTAGGATTTAAAGAAGTTAGGCTTTGATACTAATTGATGGACTTATAAAGCACTGAGAGGGGGGGTGAATCAGTGACACCAAAAATAGTACTACTTTAAACATTGACCAGTAGATAAACTCAACAAGTTTGTTAAACAATATGCATGCAATAAAAAATGATATAACAACATCCACAATAAGTAAAACATCAACCATAACACAATTGTTTATACATTGAAAACCCAAATAGGTAAAAAACATGGTGAGATGAGACTCACAAGTTAACTATATATAGTAATAGATAATTGACCGGTTAGGGTCTACAAAATGCTCTGCTAGGAGTGAATCATGTTAAAGATCCCAAAGCTTAGTTAAAAGCTATACCCTATAAAAGGTAGTACCCTGTAAGGAGTAACCTCGGTGGAGGATTTTTGAATCCAAACTAATGGATCACCTAGTTAGAGGATATGAACAATGAAGCTTGTTAGAGCCTACCCAGTTAGGGGATTTGACTGTTGCAGTGATTAGAAAACAATAGGTGATGTGATCTAATATTAGCAAAAAATTCTTGTATAGACCCTCTTCTGCACACATGACACTTCTTTACCAACATACTATGTGACTTAACACTTCTGCCTTTACACATAACATATCCCCTATTATGTTGTGTCATATACTGCATTCAGTCGGTTAGATTGTTATATTTTATAGCCAAAGACCATCACAACAAACTTGACATCATCATCCTTGATTGTATTGATCTTCATTGAACGCCCATCAAATTCTACACCGGTTAACTTGTTGACTGTAGGGTTTGTGACCTTCCAAAGCCCTGGCTTGTCATTGGTTTGATTCAAATAAGTTACAACCCTAACTGCCTTTGAAGTGATCTTATAGGGTTGATCAAGCCATATAAACACTGCATGAATTCTGCTCAACAATACCTCATCCATTTATTTTCATTAGATGACAGAAAGTTCATGAACTAGGTGAAACTCTTTCTTTGCAATTGCATGAATTTCATCTTGGGGTTATCGATTTTGTCCATAATACTGTCGGTATAGAGATCCAAAATGTCTTTAGTGCTAGTTTCTTCGATCTCATAGTGAATATATGCCCTTATCATCAACATGCAAGACTCCGCGCGAAACAGAAAAGAAGGCTCCAATTGGGTCGACCTCCATCTATTTGTAGGGGTTCTTCTTAAACATAGGATGGGTTCTATCCTTGACCTCAACAATCATTGGTGTAACAATGGAAGAAGAGGATGCCATTTCAAACTTTCAAAAATTTAATCTTAGAAATGCTCTTCGAGAAATACCTCAACTGACTGTCACATGCCCTAGATCACTTGCTAGATCACTTTTAGCTCTTTGGTCGCCTGGAAATTTTGATCACCTTGTTTTGCATCTCAAAAACTCAATTCACAATGTGAAGAATAACTCTCGTATTCACCCTTATAACTTTGCAAACCCTAATTTTATTTTGAAATAAATGCACCTCAGATATCCAACCGGATGCCCTGCGCAACTACCAAATGTCGAGATCAGGCATCTAAATCCTAGATATCAACTAAAATTCAATTCCTACCATCTATAATCCATTGAATAAAGATCTCATCAAGGGGTACTACAAGATTTTCATGAATTTGCCTCCCCTAAGGCTAAAAGCCCTAGTTACCAGATGAGGATTCTACATCGGATTCAAGTATAGATCCACCATCTACCCTAGATTCATCCTTCTTTACCCAAATCTTCTTATGCTGATCTCTGATCTCATCAACCTTTGCCTTTCCCTTTTCATCTGATTTGTTTTTTTCTACGTGAGCATTGTTCTTGCTTTTGCAGTACTTTGCAATATGACCGGTTTTGTTGCATGCTTTGCAAACAAGATTATTCTACATAGGTCTGAAGTTCATTTGATTTGGTCTTGTCCTACACTTATTAGAAATGTGTCAAAACATTCCACAAGCATAGAATCTCTTGTTTTGAAAGTTATTCATTACTTCTCTACACATATTTGACTTGTGTCTAAAATTATTGCATATGAAACACTCACCGATAAAGGTAGGAACATTATTCATGTTATTCATTCCATTACTCATCCTACTTCTACACTGACTTGCCATATGACCAAATTTATTGCAAGCAAAGCATCTACCATTGAATTTATGAGCATTATGTTGTCTTATCAGAGAATTCTTGCTCTTCTTCTGATCAAGTTTTGCATTGCCTTGTCCAAATCCGAAGGATTCCCCTTTCTCAAATCCTAGACCTCGCATGTCCTTTCCATGTCTTTGAATTTCTAGCATATTATCAAGCCTTGTTGAGCTAGCTTTGAATTTGTCTTTGTACTCATTAATAGTAGAAAGTTCATCTCTATAGGTAGCAATATGTTTTTCAAGTTCTTGACCATTATTCCTTGATTGTGTCAACTCAAGATTCAACTAATCATTCTCATAGGTAAGCATGAAGCATTCATTATCTCTTTCCTTCAATGATTGTGCCAGATTCTCTTCATTATTCTTGCGATCCTCAATCTCCTTAGTTAGCCTCATCACAATGGATTGCATCTCATTCTTCAAAGCAACATTCTCTCTCTCAAGCTTGTTAACTTCATCAGCTTTGTCCTGGTATTCCATTATCTGATCTTCTTTCTCCTTCAACTTGTCGATCAATTCCTTCCTCTTTTCTCTAGAGACATTTGCTTGATCCTTCAGGTCATTAATAAAATCATTTGCAACATTCAGGTTCTTCTTCAAGGTATAGATCTTATTTCTAGCTACATCAAGATCCCCAAGTGCCACATTGAGTTATCTCTGCAAACCTGAATCCATTGAGTCAATCTCCTAGATCTTCCTCAAGCATTTAAGCTTCTTCAGAGGAACTAGGCTCTGATACCAATTGTTAGAATCAGGGATCACTGAGAGTGGGGGTGAATTAGTGATCTCCTGGAAATAAAATCTACAAACTTATTCTTTCTCCATCGATTAGCAATGCATAACATAAAAGAACCTAAACAAACAATAAATAAACCATAGATCCACAACACCAGAATTTTTACGTGGAAACCCGAAAAGGGAAAAACCATGGTGGGGCTAGAACCCACAATATTAATATAGTATGCCCATGAGTACATAAATATTACATAGATGGGTAATATACTTGCATTCAGGCTCATTGCCTAGAGCTCACTGCTCAATTACAATGACCTGGAAGGCTACAACCTTCACGGAAGTCTCATTGACTTACAATTCAATTATAATGAGGAAATATAATGAAATGAACTCTGAATTAGCATCTAACAATGTATGAATGAGTTTTGGTTACACACTAACTCCCTGACCGTACTCGCTTTGTAAATACTCTATTTCTATCTCAATCAGCTACTAGATTATCTATGAACCAAATACACACGTGAAAATGCACTCAATTGCACCAAAATGGATCGTCATAATTATACTACACCAAAAACTAATCATCAAATCAATCTTATATATCCGGTTCTAACAAAAAATGATCTCCTCCAGGTTAGATTCAAGAAGTGTAACGTGTAGCTTCAAGTCGGCTTCAATATCTAGAAAAACATAACACCGGACCAAAAGAGTATGATCACACGCTACCTAAGGATCTTCCCATTCATTGAGAACATGAAATCAATCCACCAAAATCACCACAATCATCGTAAATCTTTCCAAACTAAAACATTACTGAGATAGCCTTATTTCACCGATTAACTACCTACCGATTAACTCTTGCTTCTAGATAAGAGGAATCACGACTATCAGATCAAATCTCTAAGAAGAGTTGCCATCAATGACAACCATAAACCATAAATCAAGCATCGCAAGTCACTAGATGAGTGTTAATTCCAACATGTAGGCCATTCAACAAATGCTCTTATCTTCTCAGGGTCCATCTTCAATCCATATGTAGATATTAGAAATCCCAAATAGACCAACTCTTCCTTCATGAAAGTACACTTCTTGAGATTTATTAGAAACTTCTCTTCTCTCAACCACTGCAAAACCTATCTTAAATGCAACAGATGCTCCTCTTTTGTCTTACTGAAAATCACAATGTCATCCAAATATACAATAACAAACTTACTCAAGAATTTCTTCAATACCTCATTCATCAACCTCATGAAAGTACTTAGTGCATTAGTCAACCCAAAAGGCATCGCCAACCATTCATACAATCCTTCATTTGTCTTGAATTCTATCTTCCACTCATCTCCTTCTCTAATTATGATCTGATGATATCCACTCTTCAATTCTATCTTTGTGTATTATTTGGCTCCACTCAAACAATCCATTATGTCATCCATCCTAGGTAGAGGAAACTAGTATTTCACTGTGATCTTGTTTATTGCTCTAGAATTAGTACACATCCTCCATTCTCCATTCTTCTTAGGTGCTAACACTATTGGTACTACACAGGGACTCAAACTTTCTTTGATCAAACCTTTCTTCAACAATTCCTGCACTTGTCTATTCAAATCTTCATTCTCTACCCATGTCAACCGATGTGCAACTTTGTTAGGAAAACTAGCTCTGGGAACCAGGTCCATGCAATGACTGATACTCCTCATAGGTGGTAATCCATCAGGCATATTATCTAAAATTATGTCTCTGTATTCTATCAACAACTCCTTTATTTTCTCTGGTTGTCCTTTATGCTCTAGGTTCTCAGTCTTCTTAGGAACTAAGGCAAACCACAGATTCTCATGTCTCATTCTATCTAGGAATTTCCTTCCATCCACCAAACAGATTCTAGCATTTGTACAAACTTCACTCTTCAAGGGATCCTTAAGGGTAACAAGGTTTGTTTCATCCCATTTACTAATATAGTATATATGTTCTTTCTCCCATCATGTATTGCCTGTCTATCAAACTACCAAGGTCTACCCAACAAAAGGTGACAAATATCCATAGGAATAATATCACACAAAAGTTCATCATGATAATTTTTAATTTTCAATTTCACCAAGCATTTCTCACTCACTAACAACTTATGATCATCCTGAATCTAGGCTATTTGGTAAGGCTTATGGTGTTTCAAAATTTCCAACTTCAATTTATTCACCATTTCTTCTAAAACAAGCTTACCTGAACTACCACTATTAATAACTACTTTACAACACTTTCCAGATACCTTACATCTAGACTTGAACAAATTTCTCCTCTACAAGGGCTCTTCATCCTCTCTGGTATGACACAAATCTCTCCTCATCAGTAGTAATTATCCATCTTTTGGTTTGTTAGCTGATCTGGTGGGGCTTTCTTCTACCAATGTTGTTATCCCAGTATTCTTTGTCTTCTTACATTTGAAATAATGATGTCCTTATCCTCCACACTTAAATCAAGTTCCTCTAAACACTCTTATCTTGTCTTTTGTCATCTTTTCCAAAATTTTCATTCTGGTAACCATCAAATTCTCTCCTCTGGTAGAAATTCCTATCATCCTTCCGGTGTGAACTGCCATATTTGATTACTTCCTTCTCTTTGTTATGATCTATACAGGTTCCTCTTCATCCTTGAAATATTCCTTTGAAAAACCTTCCACTCTACCTCTTTGTCTTTGCTCATGTCTTTTGTTCAACTTCTCTTCTTCTTTCAAGGCATATTGGTAAGCTTCTTCAATACTGTGCAACTTGATCAAACTGAGTTCATCTTTTATATACATCCACAATCCATTCAAATATCTTGAAACTTGTTCAACCTCATCATCGACATGTCCAGATCTGATATTCAACTTGTAGAATGCTTCGGTATACTCCTTCACACTTGATTCTTTCTGCTTCAAGTTCTACAACTTATAGAATAGATTTACTTGGTAATCAGTAGGCATAAACTTGAAATTTAACATGGAAACCATCTGCTCCTATGATTTGATCTTCGCTTTACCTCTTCTCTTCCTATCAACCTACAAATGTTCCCACCAAAGAGATGCATGACTTTTCAACCGAGTACAAGCATATTTCACCTTTCTTTCTTTTGTGGTGTTCTCAAAATCAAAGTACTTCTCTATTTCCAAGATCCAATCCATTAATTCATCTAAATCCAATTTGCCATCATACTTTAGTGGGGTAAAATATGGTTTAGTGTTCACCCTACTCAAAACCCTCAATAACCTCTCTTCATCTGAATCGATCATTGGTGGGTTTGCTACTTGTTCTGTCAATGCTTCCTCTTCTTCATCTTCTCTCACATCTTCAATATGTCGGCCTCTCCTCTGGGTTGTCTCAACAACTTATAACTGGGCTGCAATTACTCTCAACATTTCTATCATAATAGGGTCTGCATTCCCATGTGCTCCACCATTCCTATTTCCTCTTCGTACCATCTTCACACCAGTCCTCTATAGCTACAAGTTGGATCCATAGTCCGCCACCCTACAACAAAATCTTTAGGACAACACAATCTCTGGAATAAAATTTTGCTCTAATACCACTTGGTGCAGTCATGGTTAGGAGGGACCTCTATGAGATCTATCTGGATTGTGCAACAAGAGTAAATACAATGAAAGAAAGACAAGATGATGGAGGCAATGCAAAACTGAATGAATTGGATCATGAAAACTGATTACAAATGATCGGTAACATCCGAGCTAGAAGATTCAACTCACTAGCCTGCTATACACATGCTCAATTACATAATTGGTCAACTCTAGACCTCTAAATCTTAAGATATATCTTCTATGTTTGCTCTGATGATTTATTATGCTTAATTACATTGATTTATATGGTCTAGAGGGATCTGGTCAGTCCAAGAAGAATCAAACAATGATGAACATGATCAAACGTGTAAAACCACCAGGTTGGCCTCCACCAAAGAGAATCCTCTAGAAAATCCAAAGGGTGAAGTGCGGATCAAAGAGAAGGTCAGCCACACGCCAAGGAACATTGGAATCAACGAAGTGGGTCTCTGCAAGCTCTACCAATAGAAAATAGGTCCAAGTGGTTCTAGGGTTCTAAGCCAGAAAATTGTCCCAAAATCTGGAAGCGATAACTTGTCAGAAAAAGATCCAAACGACCCGCAGTTTTGGGAAAAGGAAGATGATCATTTCCACAAGAAAGATCTAGCTCCACAAGATCCGGTGAGCAAATGCAAGAAAATGCAGAAATAAATGTTGAAATTGCAAAACAGGAACAAGCTGAAAAAATAAATGTTTTTGGTTGACGCAAGATGGCCAAGAACCGGGGATGCTCCTACATCAAAATGAAAGCCCTAGAAATGATATTTCCACTTTAGGGCTTAGGTTTTCATCAAAAAATTATGTTTCCAACCTTGGGTTGGAACAACAAAGTGAATGAATATGACAAGAAAGTTTGCAAGATTGCAACACTCCAAATAAGCCTATTAACAAGTATAATCTTGAATATATTTTATATGATTATTATATTTTTTTTCTTTCCTAGAGAAGATAAGTTTTTTAGCAATTGTTGAGGTCTTTGTTTCACAGACATGGAATATAGTAAAATAGATAATTGTTTTTGAAAAATATCCGTGCAATAGGTATTGATGTTCTTATTTCAACAAAAAAGAAGAAATTAGGTTAGATGCATACAAAAAAAGTTGTGTTATCAAAGTAGTCTATGTCTAAATTATAGTTAATCTCACTTCAAAATTTTTATTAAAAATTATGTAACAAAATAAATATGAAACTATATATGCACTATATTTGGTGTTGTGAATCTATGTTTAAAAATTTATAATTTTATCCTTTCTACAAATAAAGTTATGGTTTATTGAAGTAATGCCAATTTTTAAAAATAACATTAACTATAAAAAATGAGTTGTTAAAAGTTGCATTAGAAAAGTTCACCAATTATTATGATTATTATTATTATTATTATTATTATTATTATTATTTTAGAAGTGGCACAACCACTGAACTTTATTTTATTAATATAATAAAAGTATTTACAAACAGTTCAAAAAGGGGCATACTAGCAGGAAAGAACCAAGAGAAGAAAACCTCTGGTTGTAGCCCGTAAAAAACCTAAACAAAACTACCCAACATCCACCCATGCACCCAAAATAGAGAACCCATTACATCTGATATTGAAAAAACCCAAACCCAAACATCCACCACCCAACAAAAAAGCCCCCAATACATAAGTAGAGCATTACAAAAAAGAGCGAACCCAATCAGAAATCCACACAACTCATGAGTCTCTAAACCAATTGCTAGTACTCTCATCTGGAGGATCGCTAAAAAGAGCAGGGATCGCACCAACTAGAGGCAAAGGAACCACCTGTAAAGGTTCATCAACCTGAGGAGCGGCCAACATAGATGCCCAAAGATCAAGAAGAAAATGAATTCATGTGAAGACCTCAAGTGCATGAGCCAAGATGGAAGGAGGCACATGATCAATCAACCTTTCCATAGCCAGCAAAGTATCATCATAATTTCCACAAATAAGACCACGTCTGATCATAAAAAGAAGTTGTCCACACCATCCATTAGCTAATAACTCATTAAGACGCAGGAAACCACCATAAGAGAAATCACCATAATCAAAATGGTAAGAAGACAAAATATTAACCAAATCAACCAAATTAAAACATGAGGGCATGAGGAACATGTCTGCAATAATACACACCATAGAAGAGTCCAAAAGCAAATCCATACAAACATTGAGAAAACAAGATACCAACTCACACATGCAAGAATTTGCATTTTCCACAAGCCAAACTCTTCTGACCACCTTTTTGACTGCATAAGATACCTCGAGAGAACAGAGATTAAAAATTTTACCAATTTTTTCATCATCGTAAGCATGATCATCTTGAAAATCACCAAGGATTGGAGGAGCCAAAATTCTATATCGACACAACATAAATGAAAACGACATGGGATATCTAGAGAATTCCCAAAGCAACACCAAAACAAAAACATTATCGAAATGGGGAGATAAGCCACATAAATATAGCCAGGAGTAAAAGATAATAAAATCTCACATAGATCGACATATTCAATCATCATAACAACTGCAAAAAATCGTATATGCACAAAGATATCACTTGCAAATAAACATCCGTAGCAAGCCACCACAATACCTTAATGGAAACGAAACATACAGATCAATGATCACAATAGAACTTCACATGTACCAAAACCCATATCAAAAGTTAATTTACACATATGACAAGGCAATATATATTTCCAATTAAATCACCAACTATTCAGAGTGCGAAAAGAAAAAATGAAGCCATCATCACATTAAAAGAAAGAGGAACAAACAATAATTGCCAAGTACTCCCATGTGTAGCATCGAAACAAAATTAGCCACCTCCAGAATGCCCAAGAAAATAATGATGATGCAAACCATGTAAAAAGACATCATGACACGTTACTTATTAGCACCAATAACCATTTGCACGCCCGAAAAAAAGTTCACAAATTATTAATTAAATTTTAAAATATATATTTATAATTTACATATATTATCTCAAAAAAAATTCACACCATCTTCAAAATTCTTAATGATTTAATTGCTATATGTATCAAAAAGTGAAAATTTTGTCAATTTTTTATTTATTTCAATAGTCCCATTTTGATTAAAATGTAAGATACTTTATTGTGTAGTCACCCTATGATAAGAAAAACAAGATTCAAATATTCGAATTACATACTAACAATCCTTCCTTCCTTCCTTCATTAAATGTTTGGGACTTGTGGGTTATCTCAAGAAAGTAGAATTTGATATGGAGAATTTGGTTGAGTAATGAACCAATTAAGCAATTACTTGCTATATTATTCTATGGTGCAAATAGAATGTAGAAAAATATAATCAATATAGATGAAAATATATCCTAATAAAGAAGAGATTAACGTTAGAGAAAAAATATTTCGAAATAAAATGGATATCTTTGAGCTATCCATAGTTCATGTAAAAGAGTGTTGTCATTATTTTTTACTTATGAACCATGTGAATTAACATGGATGCTTTCCTTCATCCATACAAGTTTTGATATTGATTTGGGTGGTTGATTTGTTTTGATTATATGCCCAAACTTTGTTGATGGAGCCAATGGTGGGCTAGCTTTGTTTGATATGTCTATGACTTGGATGGTTGTTTATAAAGTAAAAATGTGAGTCACATGTTTGGCCATGGCAAAATGTGAAGGTTTTATTAAATGTATTTTGATACGCTAATGTTTTGGCACAAGAGAAAATATTTCATGTATAAAAGTGGGTATTAGTGCTTAGGGATGCTTGAGTTGGGAAGTCAAATGACACTTTTCAATGTGGTAGTTTTATCATATTTATTGGCTAGTAAAATTTAATATGGGCTCTTAAATGTATGCTCAAATATTTTATTGGATATTTATGAGAGTTAAAAACTACAACTTTTAGGGTTGAATATTTGTAAGGGAACATTACAGTGACTAAATTCGCATTTAGAGCTTCAATGCACATATTTTATGCTATTAAGAAACACACATAATGGTTTGCATGAAACAAATTGAATCTTCTTGATATAAAGCATATTTCATGGTGGGAAAATGAATAATTGTCATTTATTTGAGAAATATGAAGTAGAATTATTCGGTATAAATACAAATTTTTTAGTGAAGAAAATATAGTTGATTGAATTTGTGTATGAAGGAGTTTATAATATGTTCTAAGGTAGTCAAATAAAGTAATTTTAGAGTTAAGAAAGAGTTTTAGAAAGGTTTATGTTAGCTTTGGTGATAGTTTCTTACACAAATATTATTTATTGGGGTTAGATTCATTGCAACTAATTTAGTATTGTTGAGATTAGTTGTGTTTTCATTGCTTTTGTTGTCACATATGGTAACTTATGTAGGTTTGTGATTATTTTCTACCGTCAAGCAACGTCATTATGGTTGAGTGATAGATGTAAAGATGTTTTTCCACACATACAAAACATACATTATAGATAATCTATTCTTTCTTTAGTTGATGCATTTGATTGCATTGAGTTTTATTTTGGATGTAATTTGTAGCTACTTGATAGACTTTCAATGAATGTTTTTTTCTTTTTTCTTGGGTTCTTGACTTTGTTTTCCGTTGGAGCGGGCACTTATCACAAACACTCACTTGTCATAATTTTTTAAATGTTATTCTTTCTAATAAGTCATTATTAATCACACCCTTACCAATTTGCATAGGGCCATAAAAATTTGCATTTACAAATATTTAAAGAGCTTGTACTAATTTTCCTATATTTATAAAGCTATACATATTAGGTTTCCACATGTTGTACGTGAAGTATAGAACTATGAATGACATTATAGTCTGGGATATCCATTTGGTTTTATATTTTTAGTTGCATTGTATCTTGGTATCAATTTATTATTTGAAAATCCATAGTCCAATAGATTGGTAAGCCAACATGAGGGATATCTAATGATAATTTTTTGAGGTATCCTTATGCATAAGTTATGGCTAAGTTTGTGACCATGATGATTTCACTTCACTTAATTTTTCTTGTAAAATATATATTTTGAAATATTTTTCTTGGCCTAGTAAAGTTAGAAATATAGAAGAGTTTTTTGCTATTATTAGTTAGCACAAACTACTTGTAGTTTAATCATGAATCCCACTTGATTGTCTAGCCCAACTTTGTCGGTAGATTTTATTTTCATTTCTTTTCCTGTAAAATTATAGAGTTTGATTTTGAGTATCAACATGACTACTCAACAGAGAATTATGGAGGGAACAGTGCAAGTAGGGGGAAATTTGAAAAATGGAGAGAACAGGGAGGCTGGATCCTTTGGTTTAGATTCCACTGCAGCTCAAGGACAAGTGATGGATGATGAGGATGGGAGACAGGATGGGGACCCACGGCTACATGACCCTCCTCCTGACCACAAAAAGATGATAGATTCCCAAGAATCGAGCCTCGAGGTGGTGAAAGTTGACTCAGAAAAGATCAAGGAGGCGCAAGCTTCCAAACCCTGGAGCAGTCTTTTTGCAAGGAAGGTAACTAGAAAACTGACTGGTAAATCATCTTTCCCCTTTGTAAAAAATATATCTGATAATAAAATAGGTAAACTTGCTATTGAGGTTCCTGATTTGGTTATCGATCATAGTATCTCTTTAATGGCTTTCTTTCTGGTGGGGAAGTTTGCTGGACCACAACCCAATATTGAGGATGTTAGGTCTTTTGTAAAGAGAAAATGGAGAATGAAAGGTCAGGTTGATGTCTCAGCCCTATCTAGAGGTTTTTTTGTTTTCTCATTCTCTTGTGGGGAAGATATGGAAGTAGCATTAAGCGATGGCCCCTAGATGTTTGGTAAATCTTCTTTATCTATCAGAAAATGGTCTCCTAGCATGGACCTCAATGACTCTTTCTTTGAATCTGCTCCAGTTTGGGTAAGGCTACCAGGATTGCCGATGGAATTTTGGGTGGAGGATGTTTTCTCAGGAATTGCAAACTCCTTTGGGGAGCTTGTTGCGATAGATCCAATGACTGCAGCCCGCAAAAGATTAGTTTATGCACACATTTGTGTCAATATTTCGCAGAAGATGGACCTTCCTAGCACTATTGATATAAATTCCAAACTAGGAATATGGGAACAGTTTGAATCACTCCCCTTTGTGTTCTTTTCTTGCAAAAAAGCTGGTCACTGGGCTAAGGCTTGCCCCAACAACCCTAAAAAACATGTGATGGTAAACACCCACAAATAAATTTGGAAATAAAAGAATAATAATAAAGAAGGTAACAAATTGGAAGGAAAAAGTGGAAGCTCTATTAATATACTAGAACCATCATAAGGAGAGAGAAATGACTAAGAATCCCCCTTTGAAGGAGAATAAAAAGAATGAAATCAGGGAGTTTGAGATCAAAACAGTCAATACTTTTGAGGCTCTACAGATATAGGAGAAGGAGAATGATATCAATGAAGAGACACTTGAAGATGGTGAGATTGAGAATAGCACCGATTCTCATCAGGAGGCTCTCCAAGCTTCTATATCAAAAAAAGATGAACAGTGCCTAGATGAATTTGAAGGACATGAAATTAAACTGGGAAGGATCAACAAGTTTGGATCGCCCTAGGTTAATTTAAATGCGTTATTCCATAATATTGGAGTTGATACGACCACATCATCCCAGAAAAGAGGAGAACTATGGAGTAATATGCAAGATGGGCCTAGAGAGGAACGAGAAGAAAACATAACAGGGAATGAGAAAAAAAAAAAAAATAAGAAGGCAGGAGGCCTTAATGGGGTGAAAACTAGGACCAGGTCCAAGGCTGATTTTAGTGTTTCAAAATCCCCATCGGCACGTAAAACTATGAAATGGCATAGGGACCAGGAGAGCAAGCAAAACATAGCTGATGGAAGGCAGCGAACTATAAAGGAATCCTGCCCTCAGGTTCCCAAATGAAGATAATATCATGGAATATCAGAGGCCTAAATGGTCTCAATAAACAGGATATATTATGGAATCTTATTCGAGATCAAAATCTAGATATTATCCTGGTTTAGGAAACCAAAATGAGTAAAGAGAAAGTGGAGAACTTAAACTTCTTTAAAAATGGAGGGGTCTGTGGCAGCAGCTCGAATGGGGCATCAAGGGGGGTTGTGATTTTCTAGAACAAGAAAACCATCTCTGGAGAAATGATTGATGAAGATGGCAACATAATATCCCTGAAAGTTAAAAGCATCTATGAAGGAAAGGAATGCATGATTACCAATATCTATGCCCCTAACTCCAAATCTGCTAGAAGCAAATTTTGGGATAAAATCCAACAAAAAAGAAGATCCTTCCCTATGAGCAGCTGGGTTGTGATGGGAGATTTCAATAATTCCCTACAAGGCATTGATAAATTTGGGGGAACTCAAGCTCAACTGGACAACAGATCTGACTTGATGGACTTTATCAATTTCAATGCTCTCATTGATATGAATCTCAATGGGGCATCCTACACTTGGTCTAACTGAAGGGATGGTGAAGACCTCATTTAGGTAAGACTTGATAGATCCCTTGTCACTAATGATTGGATTTTTTCTCATAGATGCTCCCTGTCTGTTATTAATAGAATTGGTTCGGATCATTATCCCATTACTTTTGCTTTGAGAATTTTAAGAATAATCAGAGTTTCCCTTTTAGGTTTGAAAAGATGTGGATTTCCCACCCTTATCTTGAAAAATCTATTGCCAACTGGTGGAATATTGATGTGAATGGAACTGCCATGTATAAAGTTGCTAAAAAACTTAAAAATATCAAAGTCAACATGAAGATATGGAACAAGAAGGTTTTTGGTGATATTTTTGATTCTAAGAAAAAGCTGAAGGAGGAACTTGAACAAATCCAAAATTCAATATAGAAAGATGGCTATAAAAAGTATTCTAAAGCCATGGAAGATTATGTTTTAGTCAAACTCCACAATATCATCTCGAGGGAGGAAATCTATTAGAGGCAGAGATCTAGGATGATTTGGTTGGAGGCTGGGGACAGAAAGACTAAATTTTTCCACATGAGTTCTCTAAAACATAAAGTTGCAAACAAAATTTCCAAATTAATTGTTGAGGATAAAACTCTTCTTAATAAGGATGAAATTAGGGAGGAAGCAGTCAGTTTCTTCAATCAGCTCCTCACCATGAACAAGGACATTGATTTTACCCAACAATATAATTTGGTTAATATCATTCCCAAGATCATTAATCCTACTCAGAATAAGGCCCTCTCTGCTATCCCTTCTATTGGAGAAATTAAAAAAGTTGTCTTTTTGTTTCAAGGGGATAAAGCTCCGGGTCTTGATGGCTCCCCTATGTTTTTCTTCCAGGAATTTTGGCATATTGTGGGAGAAGACACAGTTAATGCGGTTAAAGAATTTTTTGGCTCCAGAAGAATCCTTAAGGAACTCAATTCCACATTTATTGCCTTAATTCCTAAAGTTGCTAGGGCGGATTCAATGGGAAAATTTAGACCAATAAGTCTATGTAACTCTTTCTATAAGATCATTTGAAAAGTTTTGACGACTAGAATTTTGGCGGTTCTCCCCTTCATCATCTCTGAGGAGCAGAAAGGTTTTGTTCCTGGCAGGCAGATTTTGGACTCTATCATTCTTGTGCATGAGAATATTCATTCCCTCAATGCTGCTAAAAAAGAAGGATTCTTGATAAAGTTGGATCTGGTGAAGGCTTATGAGGCTTTTGGATTTGATTAGAGGATAACCAAAATTATCAGAGAGCTGATCACCACTCCTATGTTTTCAATTCTTATTAATGGATCTCCTACAAAATTCTTTAAATCTTCTAGGGGGCTTAGACAAGGAGATCCCATATCTCCTATACTTTTCACCATTTTGGCAGAGAGCATGAGTAGATTGATACATAATTTGAAAGAGAATAAAATCATCAAAGGCCTTCAACCTTCCTCTGCAAACATTTTTTGTTCTCATCAATAGTTTGTTGATGATACTATCCTCATGGGATATTCTTCTGTTGGGGAGGCTGAGGCCTTCAAAACTGCTCTTAATTCTTATGCTTCAGCTACTAGCCAGCAAGTCAATTGGGACAAATTGACTATATACTTTATGAACACTCAGTCATAAGACAACAAAGAATTGCTAAAATTATTGGTTGCAAGGTGGACAAGCTTCCTTCCACCTACTTGGGTCTTCCCTTGGGTTTAGTTCCCCCAAACTCCTTGTGGAATATGCTTATTCACAAACTCAACAAAAAACTTGCTGGGTGGAAAGGTTCCATTTTATCTTAGGCTGAGAAATTGCAGCTCCTTTAAGCTACACTCCAGAACCTCCCTGTTTATGCTCTCATCTTATTTGGTATCCCTGCTAAATTTTCTGAAACATTGGAAAGAATCCAAAAGAGATTTCTATGGTCAGGAGTTGAAGAAAAAAATAGGATATCCTTGGTTGCCTAGGACAAAGTTTGTAGACCAAAGAACAAAGGAGGGCTGGGGATTAAAGCTCTTAAAACCTTTAATAAAGCTCTCCTAGCAAAACAATTATGGAGAGCTTATGATACCAAGAAAGATTGGAATCAAATCTGGTTTGACAAATATATTTAGAATCGACCTATCCAGGGGGTCCTTAATTCTGAAGACATCCCTGTTGGATCCTTCATTTGGAATAGTATCATCAAATCCATAAAAGTGGCCAAAGCTAGAGCTGGATGGGTCCTTGGAAAAGGTGACAAAATGAGGTTTTGGGAGGATCCTTGGATGAAAAGTGAAGCTCTTTCTGATCAAGGCAACAATCAATTTATTAAGGAATGTAAAGGGAGGTTTGGTCTTATGGTGTGTGACTACTGGAAGGAAAACAAATGAGTGAAGTTTGATGTTATACATGTTGGATTTTCTTTGCTCCAGAAGGAGCTGCTGTCTTTTTCTCTTAACAAAGACTATGATGATGTTTTTCTTTGGAAAAGTAATCCTAGAGGTGAATTTACAGTTGCTTCTGCCTACAAAAACACTCTTTCTCAGACCAGTGATCCCATATGGAGTAAAGTTTGGAACAACATTCTGATCCCTAAAGTCAATATGTTCTTTTGGCTTGCTACTCACAATAGGACCCTTACTATTGACAATTTGGTCTGAAGAGGCTTTAAATTCCCTAATAGGTGCGAGCTTTGCCAGAAAGAGGAAGAATCTGTTGATCATCTTTTTTTTCATTGCTCATTTACATGGGAAATTTGGAGTAAGCTGTGGGAGAAATGGAAAATTGATTGGGTTATGAACAAGAGTCTCAAGGATATTATCTGGCAATGGAATTTCCCTACCAAATGCCATCTTATCAAGAACCTTTGGTCCTTGACCCTCCCCATGACTTGCTGGGGTATTTGGAAAGAGAGAAATAACAGAATATTTAGGGAAGCTAAGTGCACCTCTCAGGTGGTCTTTGAAAATTTTTGCAGGGCTATAAAAGAGAACATCAATATTCCTCATAGGAATAATAAGCAATGGTTTGTTATTGATATGAATGAAATGGAGAAAGGTATCCTCACTGAATGGAACCTAATACACAAAGTCTGCAGATCTGACAATAAGAATAGGAGAGATAATATTGTTTGGCATTTTCCTGATCATGATTGGATAAAGGTGAATTTTGATGGGGTGGTTAAAGGCAACCCTGGGAAGTCTGGTGGTGGAGGAGTTATCAAAAATGCTCAAGGAGTCTGCATTGTGGCTAATGCTTCTCCTTTGGGGGTCCAAAATAATCATGTGGCTAAAGCTCTGACATGCTAAAAAGCCTCTAGCTTGCTCAGGGATTCAAATTTAAAAAAATTTGGCTGGAAGGGGATTCCCTAAATATCATCCAGGCCCTCAAAGGTACAAGCTTTGTCTCTTGGAATATTACTAACTTAGTGGAAAGTGCTAAAAAATTGTTAAATAACTATGTTAGTATTATCATATCTCATACCCTAAGAGAAGGCAATAAGGTAGTGGATATCTTAGCTAATGAAGGGGTTAATTTAGAGGATGATGTTAAATATATTGGAGAAACTAATTGTAAAAGGGATGTTAGAGAGCAATTATTTTTTGATCTCATCAATGGGTCAAGTTAATATAATGATTATCTTCTGGGGATCAGATTCCAAAGACAGATTTTGAGGGTAGATTAACTGTCAGTTAATGATTGCCTTTTGTCATCATTTCTATTATCATATGTGTGAGGGGGATTATAATATTAAATGTTGGTTTTGTACGACCATTAACATAAGATTCAAAACCACGAAAGAGACTCTGTTCTATAACTTCAAAATTTTATACAAGAATTTGGGGCTACACCTATGGATTGTGAAGTACATCTTTGGGCACTTCTACTTGTTGGTCAAAATGGGTGGTAATTTAAACATGAATGAGCCCCCAGGATGCAAAAACTAGAAGAGTGAATGAAAAGTCTGGAGAAGGCTTCATAGATATGGATTTACTGATTACTGATTATATGGAAAAGCTTCACGGAAGTAGAAATTCAGTGTCATATGGTTTTGCTAGAGGCTGGAATAACAACAGAGTCACCTTGTTCAGGGAGATATGGCAAATTTATGAGGAGTTGGTTGCAGAGGTCATGGGCCTTCAGAAGGAGGGTACTAAATTCTATAGAGACCGGAAGTATGCAGCCGAAGCGTTCAAAAACTTCCTGAAATCAAAGGAGGAGAAGGGCAAGCTTGTTAAGAAAGACAACATCTCCTACTACATTCCCTAGTAGGTAAAGCCCTTTTGGCAAAATTTTTTAAGGGTTTTAATGGAGTTTCTCACTGTTGACGGTAGATTTACTAAAACCTATAACTATCACTTTGCAATTCTTAACCACTTCCGTCATGGGGCTAAAATTTCCCTACCTTATTACTTAGCGTCCTCTTTGAATGAGAGTCTAGCTGATCAGGCTAAAAAGCCTAATTCTTACCCTATAGCCCATCAAGGGCTCATATTTCTCATTTATGAATATATTAAGGATAAGGCTAGGGCTACCAAAGATGATCCCCTGATCACCAATACACATATTTCTGAAAGCTGCAAAGACTCTGATTCAGATGAGGATCAGCCTAATGTCCCTACCCACAAAAAAAGGAGAGTTGATATAGATAATGTGGAAACAAAGGTGCATGGTGATGTGGAGGAGGAAAGGGGGAAGGATATTGAGACAAAAATGGAGAGTGAGAAGGATGAAAATGTTGATGAAAAGGATGAAGGGGGAAACTCTGAAAACCCTCACTCTAACCCTATGGGCTCGGACAGTAGGAATGTTGCTCTGGAGGAAGAAAACCCTAACTTTGTGGGCATTGAGCAGGGTAGGGATTCTACGAATACAATTTTGAATATTGCCCGTAACTATGCTCTGGAATCCCTCAATTTCCAGAAATGGGTTGTTGACAACATTACCAGTATGCAAAGTAAATAAAGGGATCTAGAAAATAAGATAAATAATTTGATTAAGGATACAAATTCTGGGAAAAAGAATGAGGAGATGGAAACTAGTGAAGCCAAGGAGGAAGTCAAGATGGAGGATTGGCTGGAAAAAGACCTGATCAAAGGGGACTTGAAACATCTGGAGGATGTTATCAGAACTTTGAAAGAACAGACTGAGGAGGATAGAGACAATATCAATACTCGGGTTGCCCGCACTGAGAAGGCTCTGAAAATTTTCATGAACCATAGTCTTTAGGTGCTAAAAGTTTCATCACAAAATATGAATGCACTAGTGGATCACTTGGAGAGGAAAAATCAGGATAATAATTTGGTATTCATTGAAGACGTACCAACTTCCAGCTCCACTCATCAGATTTCTAGGTGAAGGACAAGGCAGAACACTACTGAGATGGAGACCAAATCGAAAGATATCCAGCTGAGACAGGAGAGCAATGATCTGAGGGAAGTGGCCAAGGTGGTGATGCTTCTGGTTCAGAATGCTGAGGAGTCTATAAAAGTATTCAATTGATATGTAATGCTAGGTTTGGGAGGCCAATTTCTTGTTGGCTCCTTGCTGTCTTTTTATCCTAGCTACTGGTTTTTGTGCTGGTCTTTTGTAGTTGTTTTGTCTTGTTTCTTTATTGCCTATCTTTCGTAATGTAAGCCAGTTTTGGGTCCCTTAAAACCTATTTTTTCTTAATAAAAAACATGACTACTTAGCATTTTATTAGGTTTAAACCTATTCAAAAACTTATGAGCTTTTCATTGTGTAATATTGCTAAACATTCTTGACAAAATTTGTGCAACTCAAATATTGGTGACAAATCAATCATTAGAATAACCTCTTATGTTGGGGGATCATCGACACATTGATATATTGAAGATGGTGCATTTATGTTGAGTATTATAGATATATTGATATAATGCATATATTACATGCCCATAAATTTGGAACCTCATATCTTTAATATAGATGTAATAGGCATGAAATTTCTTAGGTAGTGGTAGGAAGAATTTTTTTTCATTTTGATTCCATGTTATGTTATAAGCTCTTAATATCTCATTTGAGGGTTCCTTTGCCAATGTCTTCTTGTCTAAAATTGAGGGGATTTTTATTTCATAAATTCAAATTGCAAGAAATTGCAACATGGGTTGTGTTTCACATTTCAAGTGATAATATTGTTTGGAATTAATAGTTCATGACAAACTTTTAAAATTAAATTAGTTTGCACATTGATGTTTAAATTTTATTATTTTGGGAAAAAATTTAACCTCTTATGCAAACAATCTTTGGGACATGATTTAATATTTTCTAAAAGAAATTTATAGGTTTACAAAATAATTTAATTGTAAACATAAATTTGTGACATTGATGATTTATAATAAGTCAATTTTGGTAAAAATATGGATGGCATTATTAAGCATTTTTTATTTAAATTATATCCAATTTTGATGGACTTGGTTTTAATAAATCAACCCTAGTTTGAAATCTTATTATTTTTCTCATTTTTTTAATATTAAAATGCAAGCTTCTAATATATATGTATGCCAACTACAATATATCCATGATATATCATTATTACTAAGCTTGTACAAAGAGTTTTTGAGAAATTTTTATATAAGGTTCTCAATATATATAAGGTAAAGTATTATCAAGATAATATGAAGTGAGTTGATCTTGAAGGCTTAAATTTCAAAAACTCTTTTTTTTATGGTTTTTTCCCTTTGCCTTCATGCTCCTTGTCATTCTAGCCCTACCTAACCTTGATTTTTATTATTTGGTTATGTAATTGTATCTTGGGCCTTGGTAGACCTTGCATCTATGCAAGTAGTGACATCGTATATTTTTTACCTTGTTATGTAACCTACTATAGCATTGTAAATTGTATCCCTATACAATTTCATACTCACTTAAGCATCACATTCCAACCTTCTATGCTCTGATTGTTTGATTATGCTCACACAAGCTTCAAACTGGCAATCTGCATTCTTCACCTTGTTATCCAATCATTCTATTAGCCTTGATAGGCTAGACAAGGGCACCCAGACACTTCAAAAAAATGCACCCAAACACTCTGGAAAATAGCACCCAAGTGCCCTTGTCCTAGCCAAAAGGGCCAATTTTTTACCCTTCAACAGTAAAAAAATGTGGGTGGAAATTCCCTCTCCATGTTGGCCTGCTTTGTAATTTCAAACATGTTTCATGAGGTGAGGTATAAAAGAAAGTCTTACCCACTCATTTGGAACAAACTCTCAATGATATCTCTCATTTTTCAAATTCAAGTGAGAAAACAATAAAAAAATTATTAAGGGAATGAAGGAGAGGTCAAGTATTCAGGTTTCAAGCATTCAAGATGGCATCCATTATCAAGTTCTAATGAAGACACCTATGAATTCCTACATGAAATCATCAACCATTTTATGAAGACTTCAAATCAAGATTCATGAAGGTATAACATCCCAATTTAACATTTCAATTTTAGATCTAGCCTCTATCCTTTGAAGGCAAGCTTTCCATTTTAATTTCAATTCAATTATAGGATTAATTCCAATCCCAGGGTTTGAATTAGGAAAATACCTATCAACCAAACAATATTTTTCCTTTTTTGTTTGTAGGTGACTAATTCAAGAGACAAAAAACATAGATTCAAAAAGAGAAGATAAAGGCACATAGAACTAGATTTTGTAGAGGAAACAATTAGACGACAGGATCATCGAAGCACGATTTTTTAACGCTTTTCTAGTGAAACTTCAAGGAAATACTTAGAAAAACTTCTTGATTCTGAATTTTTTTTTTCCACATCCAAGCTCTAGGACAAGGGTACCCAAGCACCATTGTTCTGTATTTACAACTCTATATTTTAGACACAAGTTCCTCTCTACTTTATATTTTCAAATCTGTAAATTGTGTCTGTGTATCTATTCTGAGACTATTTGTATATGTTGATTATTATAAATTTCACATCTTTAACCCTATAACTTGCATTTAAATTACATCGTTTTCATAGCTCATTTTCAACTCAATCAAGGATAATTGAATTCACCTTGTATTTAGTTCTTTTCAATCAGATTTGAGATTGAGCCAATTGAAATCAACCTTCTCCTTAATGCAATTATTGTCCAAATAGGTCTTATTCCTAGTTTGCATGGATAAACTTATGAAACTTTTTTCCAAAATCCCTTTACATTTTGGTGAACTCAATATAGTGAATTTCATAAATTTTGATTGATATGTTTAGATATAATTGTTATTGCATACTCTTTTTATATTTAGAAGCATTTGTTATTCAAATCTATCATTTCTATAGTTCACTTTGCTTAATCAATTGGTTAATCAATCATTTTATTGAGAAATTGCATTGTTCAATCACTTATTTTTCTTGCATGAGAGGCATTGTGACTAAAAATCTATTTCAATACCTTTGTCCTCTTTGTGTATGAGTTTTATTACCATTTTTCCCACATCCAACATCCCAGTATGAAGAAGTTATATAATTATGGCTTCCCAAAAGGGTATTGAGCTCGGGTTGACTTGTAAAGTTCTGATGCCAATAGCTAACAAGATGAGAGGGGGGGGGGGGGGTGAATCATACAAGCTTAATCTTCCATAAAATCAACAGATTCAACCTCAGTAACTTAAACTTTAGCAATACAACCAAAAACTGCTAAACATGCAAACTCATAAACACATAATCATCATAACACATATAACACCAGATTTAACATGGAAACCCAAATAGGGAAAAACCAATGTGGGATTTTAGACCCACTAAGAAATATACTCTTCTAAAGTATGCTCGGTTAAAAACAAATCCTGTTAAAGATTACAAACACATTGCTAGATGTGACTCGATTAAGGGGTTTCCCTCAGATTTGTTAGGATCTTCACTTTGTTAGAAGTGACATTGTCAAAGGATTTCAAACACTCATTTAGAATGTTACCTTGCTAGAGGGTTTACAAATAAAACTGTTAAGTCCACTCGGTTAAGAGATTTTTTGTCACTTACAAAATAACAATAATAAAAATATATCTGCAACTTCACATCTAAAATGCTAAAGCAGATTCTATTTTGCTCAAAATAATCTAGTCATAGGACTTATCTTGTCCCTCTACTGGGCTCCCTACTCTGTTATTCAAATAGGTCTTCAAGCTTCTATGCTCGGTAATCACTATGTAGCATCCATGTGCTTACACTTGCCAACATACATTGTTCATCAATAATTTATTATTTATAAACAATTTGATAACCGCTGAATCTCCTTGATCACATTTCCCATGATCAATCTTAGCCATCAGATCTTCAATCTTGACTAGGGTCAATGTATCCTTCGATCTGAAAATGTTTTACCTTGCCTTGGGACTTGCATTCCTTTCTTGGAACTTGCACAAGGTTATTGCAGTTCAATCTGTGTTGTAGATCTTCTTGCTGATCTTCCATTGCCATAGATCCTTAACAAACTTGATGCACGACATACCAATCATTTATACATCTCTAGCTCATCAGCATCCTTCATTAAATAATGCTTTTATCCATCCAATGTGATCTGTCATAACTCGGTTACAACTCGGTAAATACTAAACTTTACTCAGTAGACATTCCGCCTTCATTAACTAATATTGATAACCTTAGGGTTTACCGACTAGGTTCCTTAGGGTTTAGTGACTAGGTTCCTTAGGGTTTACCGACTAGGTTCTTTACTCGGTGACATAGTATAGTATTAACCTTACAATCAACAACATATGTAGGATATCAAAACAATCTAAACATCATGATCTCATCATTGTCTAACTCGGTAATAGTTGCCCATTGAATAACTTATTTCTCCCCTTTCTTATCACATTCTTTCTGTGTCACTTACTGACCACTTAATACTCATCAAAACATACTTCTTAAGATATGGCAACATCATACTAAATCAGAAAATCAATTTCTTGACATCAATGACAAAATAATTTTATAAAGATAGTTATCATCCCTTTTCAGTTATATCAAATAATCTTCAACAACCTTCTCAATATCCTTAATGAATATCAACAGTCTTTCTTTCTATTGAAATGCCAACAATCTCTCCCTTTGGCATTGATGGCAAAACCAACTTTTAAATGGTAATACCAACAAGATATCCAAACTGATGTGGATTCAGATTGGTGTTAGACTTCTCCTGTTATCCTTGAGTTGTTAAAATATTCTAAAGTCTTCTCCCTTTTTCATTAGGCTTCTGAGCTATGACTTGTATTAAGTCTTCTCCCCTTTGTAGTCTTCTCCCCCTATCATTAGTCTTCCGTTATCTTCTTCATTTAGGATTTTACCATTTAGTCTTCTCCCCCTTTGACAACAATGCCAAGAAGTAAAAGAACTAAATCATGATTTCTTCCTCTGTGAAGTGATTTGTCTTGCTGTGTATCATCTCAGTCTCGATCAAAGAAACTTGTCTCTATTCACTACTTCCTACATACCTTTAGAAAACCTTCTAAAGTGCGTAAATCAGCATCAATCTACACATAATATTCTGTAGATTCATCAAATTGATGCTTTCACCGAACTTTGTCAGTGAGTAGAAGATAGGGTTAGGACCCCTAAATTGCTTTTGAGATACTCAAAAGTGTCCCTTGGCAGTGGCTTTGTGAAGATGTCTGCTATTTGCTCCTTTGAACTGATATATTCAAGCACAACTTTCTTCTCTTGAAATTCTTCTTTGAGATAATGATACTTTATAGAGATATGCTTTGTCTTAGAGTGCATTACCAGATTCTTTGAAATGTTAATGGCACTAGTATTATCACATAATATAGTTACTGGCTCGGTAACTTTCTTATTTATACCTTCCAACAGTTGTTTGATCCATGCTATATTTGTGCAGTTCAATGCTACAACAACATATTTAGCTTCTGTTGTTGACTGTGAAATAAATCCTTGTTTCTTGCTAAGCCAACTTACTAGTCTTTCTCCCAAAAAGAAAGCTCCTCCACTTGTGCTTTTCCTGTCATCTATGTTGCCTGCCCAATCAACATCAGTATAAAATTTTAAATAAAAATCATTATTTTCATATACTAAGCCATAATCTTTAGTGCCTCTTAGGTATCTGAAAATTCTCTTGATTGTTGTCATATGGGTTTCCTTGGGATCTGCAAAGAATCTTGCAACAATACCTACTACATGTGCTATATCTGGTCTGCTATGCACAACATATTGCAACTTCCCAATTATAGATCGGTAAAGTGTCTCATCAACAGATGCAGATTCATCATTCTTTGATAGTTTACAGTTAGTAGTCATAGGAGTATTTACTGGTTTAGAATCTTCCATTCCAAATTTCTTCAAGATTTCCTTTATGTACTTGGATTGAGTTATAAAAAACTCATCTTTCATTTGCAGTATTTGTAAACCTATAAAATATTTTATCTCACCGATTAATGACATCTCAGATTCTTTGCACATTTCATTTCCAAAATTCTTGCATAAGGAGTCATTACCACAAAAAATAATATCATCAACAAATATGGCTGAGATCAATATTCCATTGTCCTCATCCCTCTTCATGTACATGTTGTTGTTTTCACTTGTCCTTATGAAACCAATCTTGATTAAGTAAGAGTGTAGTCTTTCATACCATGCTCTAGGTGCATGTTTCAGACCATATAAAGCTTTGTTTAATTTACATACCTGATCTTTACTCTTATCTTCAACAAATCCTTTAGGTTGTTCAATATAAACTTCTTCTTCTAGTATACCATTCAAAAATGCAAATTTAACATCCATTTGATATACCTTGAAATTTTTGAAAGCAGCATATGCCAACAATGTTCTTACTCCCTCAAGTCTAGCCATAGGTGCAAAAGTCTCACCATAATCTATTCCTTCTTCTTGAGTATAACCTTTGCAAACTAGTCTTGCTTTGTTCCAAATGACCTCACCTTTTTCATTTAGCTTGTTTCTGAAAATCCACTTTGTACCAATTACATTTTTGTTCTTCGGTCTTGGGATTAGTGTCCATGTGTTATTCTTCTTGATTTGATCAATCTCTTTTGTCATAGCATTTACCCAATCTTCACTATTAAATGCCTCTTTTACTATTCTCGATTCAAATTCGGATATCAGACATGTGTTATGTCTTAGTTTGTTCCTTGTCATCATTGGATCATCCTTATATCCTATAATCTGACTTGATGCATGATGTCTTCTGACATATTTGGGTAATATAGGCTCGGTAGGTTCTGTATGATCTTCTTCATCACTCGGTAACTAGACATTATCTTCATTTTCTTCAGCAGCTTTCTCGGTAGGACTTCTTAGTTGAACATAAATGAATTCTTCATAATCTTCTAGCTCTTTGGAATTTCCTTCATCATTTCTTTCTGCAAATTCATCAATTTTCACATTTGCACTTTCTACTATTTTGTTAGATGATTTGATCAGACATTTAAATCCTTTACTTCTAGAAGAATAACCAAGAAATGTTCCTTCTTCACTTTTCTGATCAAACTTTCCATTTCTGTCATCTTTGTGAACATAACATCTACTTCCAAAGATTTTAAAATAACTTACATTAGCTTTCTTGTCATACAAGATCTCATATGGTGTCGTCATAGTTCCTTTCTTCAGTTGAACTCGGTTCAGGGTGTAAACTGTAGTGCTGATTTCTTCTCTCCAAAACGTTTAAGGTACCCTTTTTTCTATCATTAGGGTTTTGGCACAATCCACAATTGATCTATTTCTTCTCTCAGCTATCCCATTTTGCTGAGGTGTTCTCAGTGCTTGCCTTTTTATACCATGATCATTGCAGAATAAGTTAAATTCATCAGAAGTGAATCCTCTTTTCCTACACAAGATGTACCTAACATTGTAGAGAACCATTCCCCTAATGATTCTCACGATGAGCATGAATCTTCAACTTGAGTAACTTTTGAAAAATTGGGGAAGATTGATAATGAATTGCATAGGCTTAACCAATGTATGAGTCAAGAACAATTGGGTGGAGAGGTAATCCCCTTGATTTAAGGTTGGAGAGGATTGATTCAAAGTGATGAACATGATGTGAATGTGTTGTGTGGAATTTGTCTTATCGTTGACACTAATGTTATGCCAATGAAAATTTGTGTTGAAGCTCTTATTATTTCAAATCCTACAAATCAAGATGCAGCATTCTATTCACAAATCTTTGTTAATCTTAGAGGATCCGGTTAATACTAAGAGGGGGGGTGAATCAGTATTAACAATAATTTGAAATTAGAAACTCAGACTCATAAAAATTTCACCAAATCAAATATAGATCAACACTAGAGTCATTTACCATTTGTTCTCCTAATATGTTGAATGTTGACTTGGTCCCATATTCTCAACCTTTACCTAACCCTAGGGAAGAGCTTTATCTTAATCAACCACATCAAAAATTATATGTATGTTAATTTTTTTGGCATTGAGAGGGTATATATTGTTGTATTAGTCTATTTATGTGATTTTATTTCATAATTGATTATGGATCCAAATCGTATTGCTCCCCTTACTCCATTCAACTACTATTATTGGAAAAAATAAATGCAGATTTAGCTAAATCATCTAGGGTTATATAGAGTGACCATGGGTATAGAAATTGCGCCTACAATTGCTGTTGAGAAGAGACAGTGGCTCAATAAGTGTGATGAGGATTTTAGGACATTATGTATGTCTATGTGGGTAGATACACATAGTTGAGTCCACTTAGAGTGGAAGTTTCAAATAGCTAAAAAAATGAAAAAGTGTTGAATGAAACAAGACACTGTCATGCTTCGAGGTCTCGAACCAAAATTTGAATTAGGATCTCATTTTGCAATGGGATCCCGAGCCTAAATCTATGAAACAGGATCTCGTTTAAAAAAAAATGGTACTCTATTTCATAAATGGGTTCCTGTTGTAGACATCTAAAATTAATGAAATTAATATTTAATTAATTTAACCCTCTCCACATAATTAATTAATTTAATTGTGTGAGTCTCTTTCCTTGTAAAATTAATCAATTCAAATTTAATTAATTTTATCACAATAATTAATTTATGAAGCTTCTAAATCCCACTTAGTTGATTAATGTTAATTAACTAAGCTAATCATGTGATTCCTACAAATCACTTTTTTTAATCCTCACTTAGCCTAATTAATTCTTCTAGAAGCTCGAATATCATTATTCCTTAATTTTAAATTCCTCCACTCATTCTATCTCCTCATGTCACATCCTCCTTACTTTCTCACTTGCACTCTAATCACTCATTAATCCACCTAATGAATCTCCTTAATCATTTGCGATGAGTCAACTCTTTGCCATAATTCTACCCACTTTAATCCTTTCAAGGAAATTCAAATTATTTGAATCTCCCCATGCCACCTCTTCCCAAGGAATTTTTATTTCATTTATCCATTTAGTCTTCCCACGCATCTCTTATTTTGGAATTTTTAATTCCTCCTCCCTTCCCCCAAGGAATTTTATATTTCTTTTTCTCTTCCTAATGTACTTGGGAGCTCTTCCCCATGTACCTTGAGGGGTGTAGAGACAAAAATGCCTCTATGGCATATCTCTTGGTCTCCACACCTTATCCTCTCAATCCTCTCCCACTCTTTCTTTCAATCTCAACCCTTCATTCTCAAATCAATCTTGGCCCTTCATTTTGGCCTTCTCAAATCTATAAATTGGAGTCTCATCTCCTCACAAATCATCCACCTTTCATGTAGTCTTATGCTAGCCTTTTGAAATCAAAATCCATCAACGACACTATCATAATGCTCAAATATCCCCTCATCTAATCCAATCCATCACACCCATGCTCATAATTTGAATCCAATCCCATCTTGTTGTGTAGTGGAGATAAATCCACAATCCTATCAAAGATTCAATCCAATCAAGTGGAGAAGGGGCACATTCTTCACTTCACCAAAGGCTCAATCTGAGGGAGGAGAAGAAGGTATAAAGTGTCATTTGCATATTTATGGTTTTATTTGTGTTTTTATGATTAATATATGCATGTGAGAACTCTAACCATTTTCTCATCTTCATTTTGGCACGCCTGGTGGGACCCATGTTCCTTGCTACTAATTTTATTTTTAGTTGTTTTCAAGTTTTTGAGTTGTTGATTCTAGAACAATGTCTGCATCTACAAATCTATGTCTCCACTCTATTGGTTCAATGTCTCTATGCAAGATCAATGTATCCATTGAAAATTTGAATTTATAACATGCCTTTTTGCAGGATCTGTGTTTCAACATCTTCGCCTATAGTTCAACATCTTCGTCTAGTGTCTTTTGACACTTATTTTTTGAGCTATTTTTTTTTCAATTTCTACAATTTAAAACAAACAAAAAAAAAACCAATTAAAAAGAAAAAAAATAATCTAGTAGGTCATCTTTAATTTCTAGTTTTTACAAACTAATCAAATTTTTAGGCTAATTAGGTTAGTTTTTGGGCAAATCAGTGCTTTAGCATTTGCGCAAACGGTTGATGTCTGCGCTTTGGTTCAACATCTATGTCAGACCCAATTGCCCACCTAAATTCAAAAAAAAAAAAATCGGCTAACTCTCTATTTGTTTTGAGTCTTTTGACGTATGCACAAATGCTTAATGTATGCATTGTAGATTGACATTTGCGTAGGTAACAATTTAGCAGTCAGATTTCAAAAAAGAAATCAAATTCAAATTTCCCCCTTTTCTGCCTTTTGTTTTGTAGGTGGGCCTACTTCAACATCTACGTAGACGTTTAATGTCTACGCCGAGGCATTAGAAATGTTTAGGTACTGATTTAAATCTTAATTTTTTAGGTTTTTCTCATGTGTCCAAGGCTCGTTTTGATACTACTAGCTTGTTTTGTGCGACACGCATGCCAAAGATATAATTTTTTCCACTAATCCTAGTTTACTTTCTTGCATTTTTAGAATAGATAACCTTTATTTATGAGATTAAAAAGAATCATTGTTTTTTGTGTTTTGCACACTTGCACTCATGTAGGGTGGACCCACCATCATGTCTATTATCCTCTCCCCTCACCTTCATGGAACTTGGGTGATGAGAAATGCAATTGACACCAATCAATTTTTATTTTTGTGGAGAGGGCTATTCTTGACTGGGGATTTCATCACCTCACAAGGGTAGTTCGAATTGGGACATGTCGGGGATATCAACTCTCCCAGCGCAATCTTGAGTAGTTTTTCCAAGACACTATATAAATATGTTGGTCAGATGATTGAAGTGTTGAGTGAAGTTGATGTATGTGGAGGCCTCGTTTACATTGATAAGCTCAGTTAGAGCCTTAAGTGGCTTGCTTCAAGAATTCATCGTTGGATTGGTGATCCCTCAAAAATTACACTAAGAACCTTTGTGTTAATAGCCCAAATCCCATTTCTGATGGTTCAGGGTGTGTAGATCATACCCTGTAAATATCCCTCATGTACCACATCAAGATGAGACAGGAATTCCCCATATCACAGATCCTTGGATCTTTGGGGTAAGAGAATCTGGTATGCTTGAGAAGTCAGTATTGTGGAGTGGAGCCAGTACTATTATAATCTCTATCTTTTCACTTGTTGGAGGTATTTCTATGCTGCCAGGGGGCCATCAAATGGTTTCCACTTTCCAGACTAGGTTGTATATTTGAAAGTATGTCTTCATTTTGTGAAAAAATAATAAAATCTATTTGGGCTAATCTAGCCCCCCATCATTTTCATGCTTGTTATTAAGCGTTACACTTGGTCAATGTGTATACTTTGTTTGATGTGTTCTTGCCAAGGGTAGTTGACAAATAGACATTTTCCCATATTTGACCATTTTTTCCATCGAAATTTCACAATTTCCTTCATGTTCTATAAGCCCAAGTCAATCAAACATCCCAAAAGCTCAATACATCGTTAAGTCAAGAAGAAGAAGCCTAGTTTCAGACAACTTCTTAAGCGTCGAAAGTTCTTGTATATCAAAGAAAACTCTTGTTGAAATATATGACCTTCCTACACCGATTTCACAATTATACCCATGGTCACAACAATGAGTTTGATGTAGATGACTCTTGAGAACCCGTACTTTGCACCAAGGCTTAGGTTTGTCTTACTGCACTAATAGGGGTGATCGTATCCCTTCATACAATTTTCCTTCTATGTAAATCACTTATTGAGTCTTAGTCCACCTAAGGTAACCTTTCACTTCATCACATTTCCCCTGTCATTTTCTTTTCTTCCATAATCATTGTCACCCTCTAATAATTTTTCACCCTCAATCCTTGAAGGACTTAGCACGATCAATAAATTTCAATCAATCTCTGATCCAATTAATCAATCATCAATCCAATCATCCTAATTAACCTAATCATAGGGGTAATACCTTGTAAAAAAATTATTTAGACCTTTATCTTTAATCAATCAACAATCAGCTCTTGTTCTTGGGAAATAATCTCCCCCAAGTACCTTTGCTTAATCATTTTGGGTTGATCAAAACCCTAATATTTAACCCTATTTTGCATCTTAATCCAAAGGTCTAAATTTTACCTATCTTGGTTGTCACCTTGCTTTGTGGTTAGCATCATCAATTCTCATCTAAGTACTAATCTAGGGGCTAAGGTTTCATCTTAATCCAAATCAATCTTTTCCTAATCCAAGGACCAATCCAATCCAATCAAATCAAATTAAACCCAATCCAATCCAAGAAAATCAACTTGAATCCAATCAATCCTCAATCAAATCCAAAGTTGCTAAGTCCTAGTCCTCATCTTCATCTAACATCATCCCATCACTTTTCTTGACCGAGTCAAATTCATCCAGGTCCAATTTATCACCCCATTCTCAACAATTTTGAGGTTACCCTTGCATGGTCTTGTTGACTCTTACTTTTACATTACATGCCAATAGCCTTATGGTAAATTCCATGATGGGGGACCTTTTGCGTGAGACTCACTAAATGACCTTCAGGTTTGAGAAGCCGACTCTTCATACAATTCAAGGAGAAAAGAGGAAGAGGAAAACTTTAAAAAGATACACTACTTGGGTGATATGCTAGAATATTTTTGAAAACACTAACAACATATGAAACCCTGATACATGCAGTTTTAAAGCACATATCATAAAAGTTAATGAATCTGAATACAATACATTAATCAATTTACTAAGCTTCAAATAAAACAACCATAGAGGCCATAGGCACAATCAAATATGTTTATCATTCACCTAATTTAATTAACATAAAGGCTTCTCAATGAGCCAAAGTCTAAAAATATTCTCTCTGAAGTATGAACCCCTAAAAAAGAAGAAAAAGAAGGCCTATATATAGCCCCCATCTCTTAACAAATAGTACACAAGCATTAGCAAAATCCTAGCAACTTCTTCTGACAGGAATTTCCCAGTGTGGCAATCTGTGAGACGCTACCCAATGAAAATGACTGTCAAAGTTGTTACCTCAACCACATCATGGTGACCCCTGAACCTGCCAAACAAGAAAATTGTGGTACAAACAAAAGTCTGGTTCACGAACCATCATGGAAGACAGGCGGTGACTCGGGGGAGACCCGAGTCGAGCAGAAAAAGAGAACTAGAACGTGCAATGCAGGGGCACCAAGTGTCACTTCTAGCACACAGAAGATGGTGGGGTCATGAAGCATACACCGAAGAAAAGACCAGCGTCACGCAGAAGCTACACGTCCTCTCAACATCGAGAAAGAAGAGTGAGCCGCTTAGAGCAATGTTGAGACACCACTTGGCACGCACGAGCGATCCAAAGAGTGGGTCAAAAATTAAAGAAAGGGGCTTAAACTTTACCAAAATGTCGCACATGAACCATTCCAAAAGAATATTAACATTTCTTGGTGACTTAACGAGTAGTTTTGCTTGTAGAATGCTAGAACCCAAAAATTCCAGTTCAGAGACCAAACTTCAGTGCTTGAACAAGGAAAAGAAAATCAAAGACCTGTTGCAACATAAACCAATCATCTTCTGAGGGTAACACCTAAGCTTCTAGATTTTGGTAATTCTGGTCCAAATAGATCAGTTCATCGAATGGAAAGCTTGTTGGTTCATCATGGACCATCTTCAAGAGCATGTAGAGTTGAGCCAAGGGGTACAAGAGACTCTCGACTTCCTTTGGAAAAATAGGACTACTAAGGAATTGTAGGAAAGTTTAATCTTGATGCAATTGCTCGATTTGATTTATGACTTGCTCAATCCCTAGCATGGAACCATCTACAGGAAAAGGTGAAGGCAAACCGAGGAACACAAACTTCTGTACATGCCGCTTGATATCTAGAACCAAAATATTCAAGGACTCAAGCATTACTTATGCTTGCATGATTGACTTGTGCTAGTTAATGAAAATGTTGGCCTTCCTGATCAATTGTTTGTGATCTGCCACTCCTTTTTCTCTTAATTCCTCATCTAAAGAAGAATACAACAACTGAATCAAACTCTAGGCCATGAGGAGTTTAGGACCAATGAAAAGCGTAATGCTATCAATAAGAGCACCCGCTCTAGCAAAGAGAAATTGTGCCTCACCCATGAACCTCAACATGGGCTACAACGAAGGGCAATACTGTTTGATCTTCTCCCAATGAGAAACATATAATTTTTCCACGACCGGGGATAGATCCTGGGGAACTTCCAAAGGGGGAGGGAGATGAGATAAGAACACTATTTCATCATCCTTTTCTGTTATCTCATTTTGGAGATCATTGCATTTGTCCTGGTCATGAGACACTTGATGTTCCAAAGTGAGAATCTTAGTACCTCCATCTTGAAAAGCCTCCTAAAGTTGTGTTGTGCGATTCTGCTCTAGCTGTAATAATCTCTCTATATCCAGGAATTTCTTCTTAGTCTATTCCAGGTTACTCTGTGTCTCATGTGTTTCTATTTCAAACTTTGCTCTCTCTTCGGAAAGTGTGACCTGTGTTTCACTCAACTATCGAGCATAATATTCTTCCTTCAGGAAAACCTCCTTTCGTAGTTGAGTATGAATTTGGGTAGCATCTCTAGAAGCTACTTTCAGCTACTATATCTCTTTCTCCCTCTTTTGTAATTCTTTCAAAGCCACATTCCTCGTCGCTTCTTGCCCTTTCAATTGAGAGCTCATGTTGTTCAGGGCGGACTACAACTTCCCTTTTTCAGAGTTGGCTTGAGTTAACAAGCCCTGCAAGTGGTTTATCTTAGCACTTTTAGCTTTGTCCTCTTTCCTCTGAGTATCCAATTGTTCTCTGAGGTGGATGATCTCTTCTTGCATCTTGTCTAGATGACAACTCTTCTTGATGAAATCTGAAGATACCGCCTTTGAAGTTTCTTCCATCATTTTTACTTTACCCATAGTTGTGGCATTTGAGAGATTAACATTGGGATTCATTTGGGCCTCCGGCTTGTTGACCTTTGGGAACATGGTTGTAAAGAGGATATTATCACTTTCTTCACTAAAATGCATCTGCACACGTGGTTGGGCTATCTTAGCACCATCTTTCTCCTTTCTCTTGTATACCTGGCTAACCCACACATATTTGGAAAAGGAAACTTGCTGATAAAAAGTATCTAGGAGTGGAATGGTTTTCCCTGCAAACGCTGCACCAGGAGGGATGGAAAAAGGGAAATAGGAAACAGGGTTGACAAAAGTGGTTTGAATGGGTTGTGCTAACATGGTTGGAGAGAACAATGGTACAAAGGGAGAGGCTCCTAAAAGAGAAGGATCAATAGATGTTGTACTAACATTTGGGGGAGGAGTTGAATCTCCAAAACCAAGCCTACACGAAACAACGCTTGTAGTAGAAATCTATGGGAAAATTGTTGCAAGAAAAACAACATCAGGGGTAGGGAGCAAAGAAACAACCTGTGATGATGTGACTTGAGGCTCAACCAATGTTTCGGCAGGGGCTAATGTAAGAGCAATAGGGACCTGAGTAGACATCGACGCAACTTGGGGAGCTGAGGAAACCACAAATTGCATAGAAAGGAAGGCAAGAGTAGAACGTACATGACCTGTAGAAGCCACCAGATATTGAGGGGTTGTAGGAACCACAAGGGCTTGAGAAGATGAACCCTTCTTCATTGAACCCAAATATTATTTCTTCTTGGAAGGGGAATTGAGTTTTTGCTTCTCAGCTAATCTCTTGACAGATTGGGAACATGGCTTCCGAACTGAGTGAATGAGAGAAACTGAAATGTTAGTTCCAGTATCTTGCTCTTCTATATTTATAATCTCATCCTCCTAGGGTTGGACCTCCTTGGGGGAGGAGTCATTAAATGAGGACTCATCACTTGTCTCTTCTTCTGACTTATTATGATTACCCCATTCTTCCTCAAAACGCTCATCAAAATGGGTGTTCCCTAGATTATCCCTAGGTTGATTAGTCTCTTGGTGGTAGATAGAGAAATCATTTCTCTTCTTTTTTGGCCAATGATCAATTTCCATGGCTTACCACATGTTTCAAGGAATAGGCTTAGCCAGATTGTACCTTTGAAAGATATGGTAAAAATCCAACAATGGGGGGCGCTCAAGGACAAAAAAGTCACTAGGACCCAGATAAAGTCTTGGATCATTCACCAGCGGGCAGTTGCGTCCCTCCTATGAGTTCTGCGACACATGCTTAATATCATTTTTCCTTTGTTTACTAGATAGATAGTCATTTGGGTCATAGATCCATACATCATCCAACGCTACCAAGCCTAGTTGCACTAGCTTGTATGTCAGGACCCTCTCTGCAAGGTTTCTTCACTTAAGAATAATAGGGCCAATAACTTTGTGGTCCTTAGTAATATATGTATTATGCTTTCTTGCCCCTATATCCTTTTCAACATCCACCAGCTGTTGGGACATCTTGAGAGCCAGGGTTCTCTCAGTAACATAATTAGGAAGGTGGAAGGGTTTTTCAGAGAAGCCATGCACTCGGGCAAAAGAGAAATCCTTATCTAAGAACCAGTCGTAGCAGAGGTGTTTATTATTAATCCAATTTATTTGAATTTGGGAAAAAATGAGCAAGAGGTTCCTTAAGGATGACACCAAGATTGAGAAGGATGAGAGCCAGGAAATAGTCTAAAAACTTGTATACATCATAAGTGGCTAATAGTATGGGGGTCTAGGCGGACACAAGCATTATGTTTCCTAACTCATTATGAGTAGCCAACAACATGAATTGACTAGAGAAAGTGACATTTTGGTGCACGAACAAATGAAATAGGAATGAGGAAAACCCAAACTGTCATGATTGCTCAAAATCAATCAACTGCCTCACCATTTCTCTAGCTATCAACACAGAGAAGTCAAAATGGAATGGCTCTTTCTTCTTCCATCATTTGAACCAAAAACCCATCATAGAAGTGGTGATCTCTCGGTCATTGTCATGACCACATAGGAATGTAATGGTAGAAGAGATATCTTTGAGATTATCATTCTTTAAATCGCTAAAGTGGATAGGGAGCTCTAGAGGCTCGACTACCGAAATCCGATTCATATTAGTTTGAGAAAATGAGACAATATCCTACCTTCGATGCCAATAGTCTTCCATAGCATCTTTATCAAACACCTTTGTGCTATCAATTCTGGGGTAGTACATCATATATCAAATAGCTTATAGGGTTATGACAATCTACAAAGAGGAGCCTTGTATCAAAAGAGAGTCTGGCATGAATCTGGTTACACATGCAACCACTAATTCTAGACAATGTGGAACCATAGGGACCATGAACTGAGGAGTGTCAAAATACCAAAATTTGAACACCATAGACTACGACTCATTTTTTATGATTTATCATTCTTCCAAACGCAGCCTCCCCGAGAGCTCTCAACTATTTGTGTAGTTCGGGCTCAATGACCTCTTCGAAGGAATCAATCATTGCCATGGGATTGCGGGTGACTGTCTTAGATTTGGGTTTGTTTCTGGGATATTCTGGTTTGGGGGGCATAGCGTAGAATGAGTATGAAACTTCTTCATATATATCCACCCACATTTCACCCTATGAAGGACTTGAGGCTATGGTATCCATCTCCATTCTTGTAGGCAAGCTTTTCTGACTTATTACTTTTGGCACTGGGAATGCAAAACACAAATATGACATGCAGTTTTGAATCTCTTTTCTTAAATGTATTGCATGTCTAGATTTGTGCATTAAATGGAAGCATTCATGATATGAAACTACTAGCACATATGCCACTTCATGTTCTAGGAAACATTAATGCCAAAATGGGAAAAAGCGCCGCCACTTGCGTTTTTGAAAAGACGTTAGGCCACTGCATCGTCATTCCAATCCACTAGGGATGATTTGCATGTCTCAATGGATCTCCTTATTTAAGAGAAAATACATAGCCAACAAGGCTCACACGAGCCAAAACAAACCTGTGGACTATCGGGTTAAGGCACGATGTACTCAAAAATACATTTGGCATATGGATATACTATTTTTCTTTTCAAGGCTTTGGATAGGATATATGCAACATTCAAGCCTAACTCCATTCACTTGTGCGAGTAATGAAAAAGGACAACCACATCAAAGATTGAGGGTGTTGGCTCTTAATTTGATTTTATTATTCAGAGCTGGAAATAAGCTATAAATATGTCTTTTCAGACATTCTTTTGCACATAAATTAGCTCAACGGTGGAGTTTCTTGAGTTATGGATACTCCCATCAGGCTTACTAGAAGCAAGGAACAAGTCACTTTTCTTGGCAACATTTCAGACCAGAGGTTGCAAGGAATGACGCGGTAGAGAAATCCGTTGATCACTACTGTAATTAAATGGGCGTTAGGGGAGGATTTTATTGACGATGTTGACACATATCGTCTCAACACTGATATATGTTCCTGCTTTGTGGCTTCATTATTGGATGCTAGGATAGGAGACTACTTGACAACATAGCTGAACAAGGCACTCTTCCCATTGGAGTATCTGGGCAGCCTTGAGGATGTTACAGAATACTTCATCCCTTTCAGAGGTTTTCCCTTGGCCTCAAACTTGTAGCATTTCATCACCTTCAAAGAGAAGGTGACTTGGTATCCACTTATAGGTAGCTTGAAGAGAATTTCATTGTCCACTCATCACCTATGCATAGAGAATGTTGTGGAGTTCCTCCTCAGAGTCCATCTAATAGTGCCCACTCTAGCCGGCATAGAATGGTATATCGAGTTCAATGATCACATCATCCCGTAGATCCTGACATTGCACATTCTCCTAAACCTGGTGCTAGTGTCGATATCTCAGGAATCTGACAGTGACTCTAGCCATGAGATGATGGGAGATGATGATGATGAAGATAATGACTCAAAATCTCTCATGGATGAGGATGAGGATGAGGAAGACATCTGAAAAATTGTCACCTTGCCCCTAAGATCTGTAGGCTGCAAGCCTATTTATGCATTGTATAAAGATACTGATATAATATAACGAAACTTTTTTATTATGACGTATCTTATGATTTACTTATTTTTCTTGCAATGCATGAAGAAACATAATTAAATAACTAAGGCACACTAGAATACAATATTTACATTGGGAGCACTAAACTTAATAGAAAGGTTTAAGATGAAACCCGTTAAACAGGATTTTGAGAGATTCCCCCTACATATTCTCAAGATTGGAAGCATTAAACCCCTTAAAATTCAAGATGTGAAAGGGTCCCTCCCATAAACCATCAAAATTAGCATGTTGAACTGGCCTAGCCACCTTCTCATTATATTTTAAAATAAGATCACTCGGTTTGAGCTCTGGGTTAGAAATTTTCTTGTTATCAAACCACCTCTTGACAGTTTGTTGGCAGTTTTGAATAGACTCTAATTCCACCTCCCTTACTTCTGCTATCTCCATAAGCTCTACCAACCTTACCTCCATGGGCTCATTTTCAGCCACCTCAATGGACTTGAGGAGCTACAAAGCAGGGATCTCCAAAGACACGGGGATTAAGGCGTCATTGTTGTAGACCAGCTTGCATAGAGAGTTCTTTAAAATCTGCTTGGGCATGATCTGGTCTACCCATAACACACTTTTCAAGTGGTGATACCACTCCCTTTTGTGTTCAGACCCCATTCTCTTAATGAGTCTTATAAGGTTCTTATTGGTAGACTCGGCTAGGCCATTTCCTTGAGGTTAATAATTAGAAGAAATCTTCAAATATATGCCCTGGTGGAGAGAAATTTGAGTTACATGGGAGCTTGCAAATGTGCATGCATTATCTGATATTATGGTCTTTGGTGGACCATATCGACATATTTTCTCCTCCAAAAATGCTAGTATTTCTATTTCTGATGAATTTCTAAGCGGTACAATGGGCCATCTAGTGAATTAGTTAGTAGCAGTAAGGATCCACTTGTGTCTGACTGAGCTAGGCAGATTAATCATCCCTATGAAATCCAGATCCCATTGGGAAAAGGGTTCTTCCACCATTATTGGCCTGAGTGGCATTGTTGCCTTCTTGCGCCTACCACTGTAGTATTGGCATTCCTTGCATTCTCTTACCAGAGCATGCGTGTCCTTAAACATTGAGGGCTTGAAATACCTAGCATAGGTAATCTTAATGATGGTGGTTTCTGATAAATAATGATCCCCTGAAAGGTCATGGTGGAATTCGTGTAAGATTTTATGGGCTTGGTCTTGGTCCACATAGCAGAGTAGAATCCCATCAAAATTCCTTTTAAAAAGAACTCATTCAACAAGGTGGAAACCATTGTTCTCCATCCTATATAATCTCCTCTTTTGAGGAGAAATATCATTTGGGAAGACCTCCATCTCAATGAAGTGTCTTTGGCTCTCAATTCAACTTTCTTCCATTTTCTCAGAGGCAAACATTGCAACCTCCATAGTAGTAGTCTTGACTCCTTGAGGGTCAGACTCTTGGGCTATATATTCACAAAGGCCTTTTCCATGGATTACCTTAGTGGGCCTGACATCAATGTCATATTTTAAGATCTTGGTAATCCAGTTTTCCCTTTTCTTTGTAATCTCACCCTCCATTATATACTCCCAGACTGAAGGATGAGTGACATACACAATAGTCTTATTGCAGGCAATGAAATGCCTGAACTTTTTGTGGCCTTTGACAATGGCCAGTGCTTGTTTTTCAACAAAGTTGTATTTAGCCTCATACTCTTTTAGATTTTTGGAATGGAAAGCTATGGTATGCTCACCCCTTTTGGTTGCATCTTTCTAGGTTAGTACCACAAAAATGCTATAATCACTAGAGAAAACATATATTATGAAATCCTTAGACATATCAGGGTTGGAGAGTACTGGAGCGGAAGAGATGACATCTTTGATCTTCTTAGACACCTCTTTTTCTTTAGGAGTCCATTTAAAATGCATTTCCCTTTTAAGAATTAGCATGATAGGCCTCACCATTCCAACAAAGTTTGAGATGAAATGACTAACAAAGTTGACTTTTCCTATGAAGGATTGAATGCCCTTCTTGTTGACAGGAAGATGAAGCTCTTTTATTTCCATCACTCAATCTAGATCGATGGAGACTCCTTATTTTGACACTACATGTCCCAATAATTTCCCTTGTGAGACTCCAAAGATGCATTCCTTTGGGTTCAATGAAATGTTGAATTTTAAACACTTCTAGAAAACTAGTTCAAGATGGTTGAAATGATCCTCTTTACACTTTTTAAACACCATCAGGTCATCCAAGTAGATGAGGATCATTTTATTAATCATCTCCTTAAAATGCAGATCCATAGCCTTCTAAAAAGTGGTGCCTGCGTTTGATAATCCAAATGACATTTTTTGGTAAGCAAATGTTCCCCATTTGGTCATGAAGGTTGTTGTATGTTGCTCTGTTGGCTTTACCAACACTTTGTTATAACCTGATAATCCATCCAACATCAAAACACATCTCCGGCCCTGCCACAGTGCTTAACAACTGTTCCGTTGGTGGCAAAGGGTAATGGTCTTTTAGAGAGGCTTGGTTCAAGTCACAGAAGTCCACATAGAGCCGGATATCCCCATTCTTCTCTCTAACAAGTAGAAAATTTGACACCCATGTACTATGCTTGATGGGGTAGACAATCTTGGACTCTATTAATTTCTGCAATTCTTGCACCATGAGAAACTCAATCTTCATATTGATAGGTCTCTACTTCTTTTGAACCAGCTTGGCCCCATCGACGAGCTCAATGGTGTGTTGAATGATGCTAGAATTGTAACCTTTCAAATCCTCATATGACCATGCTAGCACACCCACGTATTCATTACTATATCGAGACAATATTTCTTAGTCTTCTAGGGGAACTTCCTTTCTGACCTTAAGTGTTCTCCCATTTGCTATTGACATTTTGGCATAGTCACCTTAATCGATCGTGAGTTTTTGCTTGTCATTTTTGGAATCATCATGTTCAAATAAATTCTCCAGGGTGATCAATACATTTGGGAGCTTGTTAGATTTTAATTGAATGATTTGATCCCCATAAGCCTCCTTTACTTTAGACTGCAATTGATCAACAAACTCTTTGGAGTTTTGAATGAACAGAGCAATTTGCTCATCATTCTTAAAAACTTTCCAGTGGGTGTCATTGTCTAGAATAGTTGGTCAAATGATCATGCAGACCACCTGGGGGTTGGTGAGTAAGTCCCCAACAGAGTTGAATTGCAACCCAATAGTGGCCATCTAATCAGCAGATGCATTTGTCTTTTGAGGAATCCTCTAGATGTTGAAGGCATGAAAGATTTCAATTAGATCCCATGTCGTATGATGGTAAGACCTCATGTCGATGTGCTTGGTACTTGAGATTCCTCAGACCTGGTGCACAATCAACTCAGAATCACCCAAAACTTTCAGCTACTTTATGCCCATCCTTTTTGCTAAACTTAAGCCTTGGATCATCCCTTCATATTTTGCCTCATTGTTGGAGCAAACAAACTATAGGCAGAAAGATCTTGAGATTTGTTCACCCAAAGGTGAAGTCAGGCAAATTTCAGTGCCTGAACCTACCTTACATCTTGCACCATCAAAGTACAAGGTCTAGAGCACAAAAGACAACTCCTCCTTGGTTAGAGAACCCTTAGTTAGTTTTGGGATAACTTGATCCTCATAAAAAATATAATAGGTATCAAGACCTGTGGCATGGTAATTGGAATATGGATAAAAATTATGAATTTGTTGAGAAAAACTTCTTGCTCTGGTGTAGTATTCCCAGTCACTTCTTCATCCTCTAGAAGTTATACTATGTTTCTCTCCTCATTAGAGATGGAGGTATGAGTAGGCTCGAAGTTGAGCATAGATTGATCAACTACATGCTCAGTGTGTAGGGGTTCTGAAACAATTTTGAGCTTAGCACCATGTTGGGTCCGAAGGATGAGGTGAGACCAATCTAAAGATAGGCAACCTCCTATTTTGGCGGTGAAGTCTCAGGAAAGGAAGAGGCTGAAAACAAGTGGTATGTCAATAACTACTACTTCTTGGGACATGATGACACTAAGACATGCAAACAATGTCAGTGGAAGGCTTTTAATAAGACCCACAGTCTGGACTTTATTTCCATCTATTTGCATAATACCCCTACTTAGAGGCTCATATTTAATGTTCAAAACCTCAACAATTTTCTCAGGCATGATGGTGGTGCTAGCACCAGAATCTATCATAGAATTATGTAATAGCTTCTCTCCTACTATGAGGGTCAAATAGAAAGGGTTTGGTTTAGGATTACCTTCCACTTGGGATCTAGGTGATATGGCCTCATTTTTCAACACCGTCGGCGAACATGATTGTTCTGTGGGGATGTAAATATTTATTCATTAGCCTATGAAGAATTGGTGACATTCCTATCAGCGGGTCTCTCCACCTCTAACAGTGCTTTTTTCAACCGATTCTTTTTCTCTAGGATTCTAAGGAGATCCCATCATGAGACATTAGTCGGGGATTTCTTTAGTTGCTCCACCATGACCAATATTGATGGCACTGATGTTTTTGCTTCTCTTAGCTTATAGGGATTAAACTCCTTTCTCGGATATGTGGTAGTAACAACAAGTTGTTCAGGATTTTTATCTAAGATGAACCTTCACTGCATGCCTACATTCTCTCCTGTAAAACATCTTTTGATCAGAGGTTGTAATCTGACTGCACTTGAGGAGCCCTTGAGCTTGATGCAATTACACCATTTGTGAGCATGGCATCCTTATCCTCCATCCAAGAGAATAATGCATGGTCCAGAGCTATCTCTATTTCCTACTCTATTTACATACCTTGCATCTGTGCGATGAGAGTCACATTGTCCATGCCAGGGGATGCATAAACCGAATCATCCGAGGCCACACCTTGGCTTCACTGATCTACAATTTTTTGTTTTGATTAAGTAAAAATAGGTTTTTGAAAGGAACCCGAACCTTTTACATTTCAGGAAATAGAAAAATAATTACAATAGATAAATATCGTGCTTGATCACCCAAATAAAAATAGTTCCCAACCAAAACAACAAGGGAGCTCAAAACACATAGAGCCACAAAAAGACAACAAAAGGATAGAAAAAGGACAACACAAAGACAAAGACAATGACCAAGATAGCTACATATTTTTCACAATGTCTTCTGCATGAATGACCATCTGCTTCATGTTGTCCGTAGAGGTCTTCAATTCATCCAGTTCTTGTCCCTTGATATCACCCTGATTCCTGGTGTTGGCCCTAGTTCTCTTCTCATGACCTTTTTTCTCCATCTGGTCCTTGTCGCCCTCCTTGTCTTTAATGTTATCAAATATGTTAATCAAAATATTCATATTATCCATAGAGGCCTTAAGAACCTGGAAATTCTATTCAACAATCCTCTTCATAGTAGATTCCATCTTGTCGACTTTATTGACCAGGTTTTTCATTTTCATCTTGTTCACCTCTCTAATCCCTTCCATTTCCTTAACCTTCTTTTCTGTGTCAAGGATTTTACTGACCATGTTCTCAATAGCTTCAACATTGTTGATTGCAACCATTGATTTTGTAACATTTTGAGAAAGAGGCTTCTCTCCTATCGTGGCTTTATTGATAGCATTAATATCATTCTTTAGATTGCTTATGTCTTTCACAATTTTGCTGATAGTATCACAAAATACCTTAATACTATCATTATCCCCATGACATTCACTAGGATTTCCCCTTTCATTCTCTTGGCCCTCATTTTTCAATCCTTGAGTACTAATGTCTTCACTACGACCCACATCCGAAATCTCATCTTCCTCCTTACCCTTCATATTGTCATTTTTTCCTCTTCTGCATCCTCATCAGAAGCTATCAAAATCTGATTTTTAACCTTGTTAGCTTCCCTACTGGTTTTCTTATTCCTCTGGGTTTGTTTTCCCATTCCCTTTCCTTTCTTGCTTTTGATGAATTTCTCCTCAAAGTACTCATCCTCAGAATCCAAGGGATCAAAATCAACAACACTCCTCTTTCTTTTCCCCTTATTCCTCCCCTTTTTTCTTAGATCCTCTGACTCACCTTCAATTTTTGAGTCAAAGTTGAAACCACTATACTCACTTTCCATGTCATCATCCCTGGTATTTTTACCTCTAATTGGTTTCTCTATGGTTTTCCCTTTCAATAATTTGTAGACTAAAACTATAAGGCCCTGATGAAGAGCTTGGTCCCCCTAAGGGTCTTTCTACATTTCTTTAATGGTGTGATCCATTGAACAAGCTAAGTAGTAGGGCAAGCTTACCTTTTCACCATGATAGAAGTGGTTGAGTAGCACAAAATGGTGCTTGTAAGCCCTCATAAATATACCATCTAGAGTAATGTAGGTTATGGTAGCAAACAAAACTAACCTTCATGGCCTAAAAATTCGCTTAGGGGAGTGGTAGGAGTTATCAACCTTCACCATTTTCTTCTTTTCACCATCCGTGATAGGAAATATGTTTGCTACCTTATCAGAGACACTTTGATCTCTATAGAACTTAATACCATCTTTCACCATCCCTGTTGCTTCTGCAATAATATCTTCATCCACCATCATCATCTGGGTGCCCACAAAAACTTTGTCATTCTTCCAATTATTTATAAAATGCTTGGTAACTGTTGGGTCTTTACCACAAAGCCTCTCCATGAAAACACTTAAGCCCCCATCTTGTAGAATCTCCCAAACCTCTATGTTCTTCTTCCAATCCACACATGAAGTTGGTTCAAACCTCTTCTTGTTCCCTCCCATTTTTTCTTTAAATTCACTAGAATGCCTAATCTTTGCTCTGCTATTTCCTCTTTGGTTTCTATTTTTTCTCTGTAAAACAACCCAAAATCCGTGCCCTGTTAATATGATAAGACTGTTTAATAAATGCTCATCACCACTGCTATAAACCTTCATCAAAAAAAGGGGGAAAAGCATTAGGAAATATGATTAATGATGCCACATTGCCTCATCTGGATACGGTCTAGTTCGAGCAAGGATTTTTCCTAACACACAAGTTTTCCATCCCCATTAATGGTAATGATTTTCTCAGATCGGCAGGCCAGGTTGGCTGCCCAGTTAGCACATGAGTAAGCTTCCCTATAAACATGTGTGAAAACACACATATCAAAGGTTTCACTTATTTCCTTTGTATCTTTAATAACATTATTTATAGACCAAGAGGGTGGGAACACCTTATTCAAATAATTTATGATGTTCAAATAGTCTCCTTCACACCAAACACTGGTACAATTGGCTTCCTTTGCTATAACCATCCCATGATAAGCTACCATGGCCTTAGCAACATGATTAGTTTGACTGCCAATAGGGATACATTTAATGGTTTTGCATTTTCTCCATTCATCCCTTAAAACCACTCCACGCCCCGCATTGCTAGGGTTACCCTTTGAGGCGCCATCAAAGTTGATTTTCATCCACCCATGAGGAGGGCTTTCCCATTTCACACCTTCCCTTGGATTAGCCTGAAAGATGTCACTTCCCTTTAGTCTCCAATTCTTGAAAATAACATAATCCTCCTAATCTTTGGGGTTGGTTGTTCCATCCATGATATTGATATTCTCCACTATACTTCATTTGATTTTTTCAAAAATTGTTTGAGACTTAGAAGCCTTCTCTTTGAACACTCTCTCATTTCTCTCTTTCCATATTCCCCATCAAATATGAGGTAAGGCCAATCTCCATAACTAAATTATAGACTTATTCCTTGAGGGGTAATTCCATGCATTGAAAACCTCTTGGACAGATTCCGAAAAGACCTAACTGAAATTGAAGTGATCCAAATATCTTGCCCAAATGTCAGTAGAGAATGGACAATGGAAGAATAAGTGGTTAATGGATTCCTCATTCTGCATACAAAGAAGATAAACACTAGGCATGTAGAATCCTCTAATTTTGAAGTTATCAATAGTCAAAATTTTATTTTGCAGGATAGTCCAGAAGAAAATATTAATTTTGGGAATTAGGCCTTTCACCCAACCCTTAGTCCAACAAGGACTCTCCAAATTAGAAAACTACCGATTATATAAAGAGGCAACAGAGAATTTACCATTTGTTGTAAGTTTTTAGATTAGCTAGTCATCATCATCCACCACCACCATGGAATTCATAATTCTATTTAGATTACCAAGGGAGGTATCAACAGGGGATAAATCCTTCCATTATCCATCATTCTAGTAGTCACCCACCATAGTGCCATATTTATCCTTACACTGATTCTGAAATTGGCCCTAATTAGGGCTGTCAGTCAATGAGGCATTAAACAACCAAGAGTCTTCCAAGAATTTAATGAGATTACCTTTCCCCACCTTCCATTTCACACCTTTATCAATTAGATCTCTAGTTCTTGTAACATTTTTCTAGACATTAGAGCCAATCGGGATATCTTCAACATTGAGGAAACTTTGAAGGGTAGGAAATTGTCTTTTATACTTATTGTCCCAAATCAATTTCCATTCTCCCTAAGAGTTATAACCTCTCCATATCTGCTTGGTCATGAGAAACTCATTCATGTCTCTGATTCTTCTAAGGCCAAGACCTCCCTTTCTTATAGGTTTACAAACCTTATCCCACACAATCAGATCCATTCTCTTCTTTTCCTCTACCCATGTCCACATGAAAGTTCTTTGAATTTTTTCAATAGCCTCTACATACTTGATTGGAATTATAAAAAGGTTTATTGCATAAAGAGGAATACTCTGAAGAGTAGATTTCAAAGCTGGACCTTACAAGCTTGGCTGAGCAAGGAGCCTTTCCATCTAGCTAACTTCCTATGAAATTTATCCACAAGAGCTCCCCAAAAAGTATTAGGAGGGACTTGACAAAGAGGGAGCCCAAGATAAGAAGCAAGGAGATTCCCCAAATAGCATCCGAAGATGTTACTAATTTTTATCTGTCTTCTTTTTGGAGTGTTGATAAAATAGACAAAACTTTTAGACCAGTTTATCAATTGACCAGTAGCTGTCCCATAATTGACCAAACCTTTCTTTAAGCTCCTTGAATCTTTAACTAAAGTATTCCCCATAATAATAGAGTCATCCACAAATTGCTGATGGGAGAAAACTTGGTCTGTTGAAGAAGGTTTCAGCTCACAAAATTCTCCCTTCTCAACAAGTTTACCTATAAGTCCTCCCAAACATTTCGCCATGATAATGAAAAGAACTGGGGATAGAGGATCCCTCTGTCTAAGACCCCTTGAGGATTTGAAAAAGGGGGATGGAGACCCATTGATTAAAATAGAAAAGGTAGTAGAGGATACGAATTGAATAATAAGACAGATACTTCTAGAGAAGAAGCCAAAAGCAGAGAGAACATCCTTCATAAAACCCCAATCAACTCTATCATAGGCTTTAGATAAGTCAAACTTAAAAATAAAACCTTCTTTTTTAGCACTAGAGAGAGAGTGAATATTTTCATGGACCGATATTATCGAATCCAAAATTTGTCTCCCAAGGACAAAGACACTTTGTTGGGGAGAAATGATAGAGGGGAGCAGAGTCAAGATTCTTGAGGTCAGAACCTTAGAGATGATCTTGTACATAGAGTTGCATAGGTTGATAGGTCTAAATAGATCCATGAAATCAACACCCATCCTTTTTGGAATAACGACAATGAAAGTGCCATTCAGTTCTTTCAAAATTCTTCTTGCACCAAAGAATTATTTCACAACACTAGAGACATCACCTCCTACAATATGCCAATACATTTGAAAAAAGAACAAAGGGAAACCATCCGGGCCCGGGGCCTTGTTACCTTCAAAGGAGTTGACAACTTTCATAATCTCATCATTGGATGGAATAGCAGTGAGATAAAAATTATGATCCGCATCCAAGATGGAGGGGATGCAGTCTGTAAGGTTGTTTTGAGCCTGCAAGTCCAAGTTATGTTCCTTAGTCAAGAGGTTGGAGAAGAACTCCAAGGTTGTCTTCCTCATAGACTCTTCATCTTCAACAGTTATACCATTGACCAAATATTTCTTGACCTCTGTTTCTAGAAAGTTTCTCTTTTTCTATTATCTCATGAGAATCTCATCTTCAACCTCTCTTGAAACCTTGGTATAGCCATTATTCTGAATCTCATCTTGGATATCTTTCAGATCTAGGAGAATGGTAGATTTGGAAGCAAATATGTTCCCAAAGGACTCCTTATTCTATCTTTTAACATTATCTTTCACAAACTTCAACTTTTTGACCATCTTATACATCACATTTCCTTCAATTCTGACTTGGCACCATTCCTTGATTTTTCTTTCCATATTTGGGTGTTTTGTCTACATTCTCTCAAATCTATAGGGGAAATGTCTTCTTCCCTTCTTGGCATCAGCCGTCAGGGATATATGATAATGATCCGACCCGACCCTGATATAAGAAGATAAAGAACAAAAATGAGAATTAAACCAATCCATAGAAATTAGAGCTCTGTCGAGCCTAACCTGAATTAAGTCTTCACCACTCCTTCTATTGGTCCAAGTATATTTAAACCCTTGCAAATCTAGATCATGGAGAGTATGATTATTGATGAACTCCATCAAATCCAGTTTGCTATCCAGATTGGTTTGGCTCTCTCTCTTTTTCTCATTTTCCCTCAAAGGGGTATTGAAATCCCCCATTATAATATAGCTATCTTTAGTAAACTTACTTCTAAACAAGGATAAAATTTTCTAGAAATCACTTCTACTAGTCTTGGTGTTTGGGGAATACACATTAGTCAGGACCCATGAATTCCCCTCTTTCAAATGCTTAAATCTAATACAAGCCAAATTGTTATCTTGAATCAACACTTCTCCCTGTACATTACTTTTATTCCAGAAAGTAGCAATACCTCCTGATGCTCCTGCTGAACTTCCACCACTAACTCCTCCATTACTAAACATTTTCAAACATTCAACCTTATTCTTGGGCATTTTGGTTTCCTGAATCAAAAAAAATCCGGGTTTTTTTCTCTAATCATACTTTTATTAAATTATGTTTGTGAGGATTATTCAATCCTCGAATGTTCCAAGAGACAATCTTCATGAATTTTTAGAAATACTTGCCTCAAAGATAGTTCTTTGAGTCTCGTCTGCTAGGTTCTTGTTTGTTTCCATGGTCCTTTTCTTTACATTTGAATATCTTCCAGGTGATGTATGTTGAGCTCCCACATCTCCTAGTCTGCTTCTAGTATTTCTGGTGGTTGTATTATTGTTATTTCTATTATTATTCTTCTTTTTGTTCTTGTTCTTTCTTTTATCCTCCATTACTTCTTCTTCTTCCTGCTTCATCCCACTCTTTCCAAGGGACTTTTTTATATCTTCTTCATCTCCCCACCTTGGTTCATTCTCCTTCAGGAAAGTCAATTTGACTAGAGCCAGGGAGGTGAATGATATTTCTGAGAGCCCTTGCTCAAAGATATTGTCTGGTTGAGCATCTTGAATCCAGCTTGCTCCATTTTCTGACTCGGATCCTACTGAGTTAAAATTGTCTCCTTCCTTGTTATCTTTGGATTGACTATCTCCCTTATCCATTTGACTACTATTTTGTTTCTCACTCTGACTTAAATTTTGATCTATCCTATCCCTTTGATTGTTTTGACTACTAGCTTGTGACTTTATTTTGCCATTATTATAATCCTTTCCACTATTCTCCTGCTTCTTTTCCTGCTGGGAAACCATATCTTTCTCTCCTTTCTTCATTTCATCTCCCATTTCCCTGACTAATACCTCCTCGATCCTTCCTACCTGGGGTTGTTTCTCCTGATCTGAACCATCAAAAGGAGATGCTTTCAAAGAATTATCCACCTTTTTCCAAACTTTAGTTTGGGGTTGAGTTTTGGCCACATTGCTTGGGCATTTTTTATCCCAATTCCCTACTCTCTTACAATGAAAACAAGCAAAAGGGATTGATTCATAAACAATATTCTGCCTCCATTTACCTAGTTTTGATTCTATCTCTATTTCCTCTAGCATATCCATATCAGGCCCATCCCCTACATAGAGTCTTGCATAAATAAGTCTTCTTCTGGATGTGGTGACCGGATCAATGGCAAGAAGCTCCCCAAAATCATTGGCTATCCCAACAAACACATCTTCCTCCCAATATTCCATAGGAAGCCCAGGTAACTTTATCCAGACTAAAACTTGGACCACAAATTTGTCATCCCTACCTGCATTAGGGTGCTATTTCTGGATATACATTAAATATTTACCTATCGCCTAGGTACCATTGCAAAGGATTTGTCTGCGATCCTCCCCACAAGAAAAAGAAAATGAAAGACATCCTTTACTCATAGCGACTACATCAACCTGTTGTTTCAAATTCCATTTTCTCTTGACAAATCCATGAACAACCTCAATATTTGGTCTCGCCCCAAAGAATTTACCTATAAAGGTAGTTTCCATCTGAGCAATATTTTGATCTATAATTGATCCGGAATGGAAATGGCAAACTTTCCCTGAGAAACATTCGTTGTATTTTTAACCAGAGGAAAAGATGACTTACCTTTGGGTTTGATACCAAACAGAGAGGACCATTTACCAATGAGTCCATTCAATCTGGGGCCGCCATCTAGGTCCCCCAAATTCAAAGGGATCTTGAGATCCTTCCCATTAGATTCTATTCCCTTCTCAGGTTCTCCTGAGCCTGTTGTCCTAATACAGCTTCAGGTTTGCTGCCCACCAAATTTTTTGTTGCAAATTTCCTTTCAAGCAGTTTCTTGGGGCGTGGGCGTCATTACATGGAAAACACCAAGAATTAGTGTCATTTGCTAGATTATTTTGTCCTACGGTCAACTTTTAATTGGTGATGGGATAGACAGTTTGTGAAGGATTGGGCATTAGAACTATCTCACCATTTGACTGACTTGAGGAAGCTTGGTTATTCACATATTAGTTTTGTTGATATGTGGGTCTATTCTCTTGGAAATTTTGTTGGAAGAGAGGTCTAGCAGGTGGGATTTGGGATCTTTTTAAATTAATGATTTCATTTGAGAAAGATCTCAACAAATTTTTTATATCATTGACTTCTACAGCCAGAGATGAGGGGGAAAACATACTTTCTTGTTGGGATCCGGGATACACATACATAGATTGGGGTGCAGATGTGCTAGGCATGGCTGGCTTAGGAACTTGATTTGATAACTCAAGAAAGACCGACATGAGCGGTCATGATGCAAGATTTCCATAATCAATTAAATTGTTTTCTGCTCGGACTACCAAATCATATGCATTCGGGAGAGTATTTTCTCCCAGAGATTGGATCATCACAAATATATCTGAATTGAAAGCTTTCAGATTAAAAAAATACCATATCTACGAGAGGATGAGTAGATAATGGTATCCTCTACTAGGTCTTCTGAAACCTCATATTGAATTATATCACCACTTTCTGAGGAGCCCTTTTGATGGTAATCAATTGTTACATTAGGGATGATTTATTAGCCTTGTCGAAAAATCTCTCAAAGAAGCGGTTACCCAGCTAGTCCCAATCAATTATAGAGTTTGGACCAAGAGATCTGTACCAATCTAAAGCTCTCCCTTTGAATGAAGCCACAAGAAATCTCAAAGCTATATTTTGTTCTGTAATTTTATGAATGGTGTAGAAATCACTCACATCTGATAGTTTTGATACTTAATGTAAGTACAAATCCAATAGCCAACAAGATGAGAGGGGGGGGGGTGTGAATCATGCAAACTTAATCATCCATAAAAACATCAGATTCAACCTCAGTAACATATATTTCAGTAAATTAACCAAAACTGTTAAACATGCAAACTCAAAAGCATATAAACATCATAAACTTCATAACACCAGATTTAACGTGGAAACCCAAATAGGGAAAAACCACTATGGGATTTCAGACCCACTAAGAAATATACTCTTCTAGAGTATGCTCAGTTAAAAGAAAATCATGTTAAAGATTACAAACACATTGCTAGATGTGACCCAGTTAAGGGATTTCCCTCAAATTTGTTAGGATCTTCACCTTGTTAGAAGTAACCTTGTTAAAGGAATTCAAACACTCAATCAAAATGTCACCTTGCTAGAGGGTTTTACAAATAAGACTGTTAAGTCTACTTGGTTAAGAGATTTTCTGTTACTTTCACAAAATAACAGTAATAAAATCTATCTGCAACTTCACATCTAAAATACTAAAGCAGATTCCTATTTGTTCAATACAATCTAGACATAGAACTAATCTTGTCTATCTGTTGGGATTCTATACTCTGTTATTCAAATAGGTCTTCAAGCTTCTATGCTCAGTAATCACTATGTAGCATCCCTGTGCATACACTTGCCTGCATACATTGTTTATCAACAGTTTCCTATTTATAAACAATTAGGTAACCGCTTAATCTCCTTGATCACATTTCCCATGATCAATCATAGCCATTAGATCTTCGATCTTGTCCAGGTTCAATGCATCTTTTGATCTGAAAACGTTTTACCCCACCTTGGAACTTGCATATATGTCTTGGAACTTGTGCTGGGGTATTGTGGTTCAATTTGAGCTATAGATCTTCATGCCGACTTTCCTTTGCCTTAGATTCGTTAACAAACTTCATCCATGGCTCACCAATCATTTAATCAGTTCCAGCTCATCAGCTTCCTTCATTAAATATTGCATGGTTACAACTCGATAACAACTTGGTGAATACTAAACTTCACTCAATAGACATTCCACCTTCATTAACTGATAGCAATAACCTTAGGGTTTACCGACTAGGTTCCTTAGGGTTTACCGACTAGGTTCCTTGCTTGATAACATAGTATAGTATTAACCTTTACATTTTATAACATATGTATGATGTTAAAATAATCTAAAACATCATGATCTCATCATTGTCTGACTCGGTACTAGTTGCCCATTGAATACCTTATTCATCCCCTTATTCATCATATTCTTTCATGTGTCTTTTACTGACATCTTTATAATCTTCAAATCATACTTCTCAAGATATGGCAACATCATACTGAATTAGAAAATAAATTTCTTGACATCAATGACAAAATAATAATATCAAGACAGTAAACAACCTTAATCAGTTATATCCATAATCATCAACAACCTTCTCAATATCCTTATGAAATGCCAACAATCTTTCATTGTCTGTTATAATGCTATATTGCCAACAATCTCCCCCTTTGGCATTGATGGCAAAACCAATTTGATTTGACCTTAAAAGATTCGAATTACTGTGATTTTGTAATGCTGAAATGCTCTCCCCCATACATTAGACTTCTCCTGTTCTCTTCAGTTTGCTTTCCAGTCTGTAGTCTTCTCATTAGTCTTCTCCCCCTTTGACAACAATGCCAAAAAGTAAAGAACTAAAACATAATTACTTTCTGTATGAAGTGATTTCCTGCTATTGTGTATCAATTCAGTCTCAGTCAGAGCATTTTGTCTTCAATTCCTGTTCCTTGTAATATTTCCTGTAATAATTCCTATACACCTTTAGAAAACATCCTAAAGTGTATAAATCAGCATCAACTCCCAAAAGATATTCGATAGAGTCATCGGATTGATGCTTTCACCGAACTCGATCAGTGAGTAGAAGATAGGGGTAGGACCCCTAACTTACTTTTGAGATATTCAAAAGTGTCCCTTGGTAGTGGCTTGGTGAAGATACCTGCTATTTGTTCCTTTGTGCTAACATACTCCAACACCACTTTCTTCTCTTGAGCTTCTTCTCTAAGATAATGATATTTGATAGAGATGTGCTTTGTCTTAGAGTGCATAATAGGATTCTTTGAAATGTTAATGGCACTAGTATTGTCACAGAATATAGTTACTAGCTTGATAACTTTCTCATTTATACCTTCCAACAGTTGTTTGATCCATACAATGTTGGTACAATTCAATGCTGCAGCAACGTATTCAACTTCTGCTGTTGACTATGAAACACATCCTTGTTTCTTGCTAAGCCAACTCACTAGTCTTTCTCCTAAAAAGAAAGCTCCTCCACTTGTGCTTTTTCTGTCATCAATGTTGTCTGCCCAATCAGCATTAGTATAAACTTTTAAATCAAAATCATTTCCTTTCCGATATACTAAGCCATAATCCTTAGTGCCTTTCAAGTATCTAAAAATTCTTTTGATTGCTGTCATGTGTGTTTCCTTAGGATCTATAGAGAATCTTGCAACTATACCTACTGCATGTGCTATATCTGGTCTGCTGTGAACAACATATTGTAGCTTTCGAATCATGGATCGATAAAGTGTCTCATCAACAGATGCAGATTCATCATTCTTTGATAATTTACAGTTGGTAGTCATAGGAGTACTTACCGGTTTTGAATCCTCCATTCCAAATTTCTTCAAGATTTCCTTTATGTACTTGGATTGAGTAATGAAAATCTCATTTTCCATTTGCAATATCTATAAACCTATAAAATACTTTATCTCACCAATTAATGACATCTCAAATTCTTTACTCATTTCATTTCCAAAGTTCTTGCATAAAGAGTCATTTCCACAAAATATAATATCATCAACAAATATGGCTGAGATCAGTATTCCATTATCATCATTCTTCATGTACATGTTGTTGTTCTCACTTGTCCTTATAAAACCAATCTTAATTAAATAAGAGTGCAATCTTTCATACCATGCTCTAGGTGCTTGTTTCAGACCATATAAGGCTTTGTTCAATTTACATACCTGATCTTTATTATTGTCTTCAACAAATCCTTCAGGTTGTTCAATAAAAACTTCTTCTTCTAATATTCCATTTAGAAATGCACATTTGACATCCATTTGATATACCTTGAAGTTTTTGAAGTAGCATAGGCCAACAATGTTCTTACTCCTTCAAGTCTAGCAACAGGTGCAAAAGTTTCACCATAATCAATTCCTTCTTCTTGAGCATAACCTTTGCAAACTAGTCTTGTTTTGTTTCAAATGACCTCTTCTTTTTCATTTAGCTTGTTTCTGAAAATCCACTTTGTACCAATTACATTTTTGTCCTTTGGTCTTGGGATTAGTGTCCATGTGTCATTCTTCTTGATTTGATCAATCTCTTTTGTCATAGCATTTATCCAATCTTCACTGTTAAATGCCTCTTTCACTATTCTCGGTTCAAATTCAGATATCAAACATGTGTTTTGTCTCAGTTTGTTCCTTGTCATCATTGGATCATCCTTATCTCCTATAATCTAACTTGGTGCATGATGTCTTCTGACGTATTTGGCTAATACAGGCTCAGTAGGCTCTGTATGATCTTCTTCATCACTCGGTAACTAGATATTCTCTTCATTTTCTTCAACAATCTTCTCGGTAAGACTTCTCAGTTGAACATAGACAAATTCATCATAGTCTTCTGGTTCCTTGGAATTTCCTTCATCAATTTTCACATTTGCACTTTCTACTATTTTGTTAGATGATTTGATCAGACATTTAAATGCTTTGCTTCTAGAAGAATAACCTAGAAATGTTCCTTCTTCACTTTTTTTATCAAACTTGCCATTTCTATCATCTTTGTGAACATAGCATCTACTTCCAAAGATTTTAAAATAACTTACATTAGGTTTCTTATCATACTAGATTTCATATGGTGTCTTCAAAGTACCTTTCTTCAATTGTACTCAGTTCAAGGTGTAAATTGTTGTGCTTATTGCTTCTCTCCAAAATGTTTGTGGTACCTTCTTTTCAATCATCAGTGTTCTAGCACAATCCACAATAGATCTATTTCTTCTCTCAGCTATTCCATTCTGCTATGGAGTTCTTGGTGCAGATACTTGTCTTTTAATACCACGATCATTGCAGAATAAGTTGAATTCATCAGATGTGAACTCTCCTCCTCTATCTAATCTAAGACATTTCAATTGTCTTCTTGTTTCATTTTCAACTCTTGCCTTGTACCATTTAAACATTTGAAAAGCTTCTGATTTTTCTTTTAAAAACATTACTGACATCATCCTTGAATAGTCATCCACAAATAATATGAAATATTTATCACCATAATAACTTTGAACTTTCATAGGACCACAAAGATCAGTGTGCACTAGATCTAAAATTCCCTTAGAAGTGTAAGACTTACTTGAAAAGCTTGATCTTGTCATCTTACCCATCTGGCATCCTTGGCACATAGCATTCTTAAGTTTTTCAAGACTCGGTAGACCTCTTACTTGGTGCTTCTTGCTTATTTTGTTCAGATTATCAAAATTTACATGACAAAACCTTTTATGCCATAACCAGGTATTATCTATCTTTGCATGCAAACACTTATTCCAAGTTGAGTCAAGGTGAAATGTGTTACCTTTTATTTGTGTCCCGGTAGCAGCTAACTTTCCATTCTTGTCATGAACTTTGACAATTCCTTTTTGAAATTCTATTCGATAACCTGTGTTGTTTAGCTGTGCTACACTCAACAAATTGTATTTCAAACCTTCAACCCAATAAACATCATTGCATCTTGCATTGTCAAGAAGTGTTATAGATCCTTTACCTTTCACTGGACATGGTGCATCATTACCAAATCTGACATAGCCTCCATCATAATCTTCTAATATAACAAACTTGTGTTTATCTCCTGTCATATGATGTGAGCATCCACTATCTATAATCCAAGAATCATTAGTGTTTATGTGAGATATTAGGGATTTTTCTTCATACCTTTCTTCATCTGATCCATCTTTGATAGCCACACAAACTACTTTCTTTGTATCAGTCTCATCTAATTTATCATCATTGGATTCTTCATCAGCTATTAGGCATGTCTTTCTATCTCTTCTTCTAAAGTCTCGGTGCCCTCTATAATGATTATCTTTCTGTCTGTCATCTCGGCAATCTCTTCTTTCAGTAGAATCTTTGTTAGGACAGTTAGAAGCCATATGTCCTATCTTATCACAATTGAAACATTTCAAAGGTAGTTTTCCTTTATACTTACCTTTGCCTCTCGGTAACCTTTTGGCTAATAGTGCTTCAAACTCTTCTTGCTTTCTGATTTCCTCATACAGTTTGTGTACTACCTCCATGTTCTTACGAAATCTTTCACTTGCTCCACTATGATCTCCTTCAGAGTACTTATACTTTCTTTCATTGTAATCATTAGATTCATCAAGATGAAAAGAACTAAATGCAGATTCAACTTTATTTACCGAAGATCCACTGTTATCAAAGTTACTTAACTCAAATGCATGTAGCTTACCAATAGTAGCATCTAAAGAAATTGGCATATTAGGTATAGACCTCAATTCATTGATTGCAGAGACTCGGATTGCATAAGCTGGTAGAAGGGTTCTTAACAACTTACGTGTTATATCCTTTTCTTCAATAGTTCCACCTGCTCCTTTGATTTGATTGACAATCTCCTTTAGTCTTGTACTATACTGAGTTATGTTCTCACCTTCATTCATCCTCATAGATTCAAGTTGTTCTCTTAGACTATCTACTTTTTCTCTTTGAACATGTTCATCTCCTCCATATATTGATATGAGCTTATCCCACATTGCCTTTGCATCATTGCAGCCTTCTACATCATTAAACTCTGAATCAGTCAATGCAGATGTTATTTCAATCATTGCTTGAATATGTTCTTGCTTTGCCTTTATCTCTTCCATAGTCAATGGATAGGTGCTCAGTGTGACAAAATCATTCTCCAGATAGTATACAACATATTCTCCAACTCCTGATAGATGTAGCTCCATCCTTTTCTGCCATGTAGAGAAACTTGACTTGTTCAGCTTCGGTGCATCCCTCTTATACATTTTTGGATCTTTAACTCAAGTGCCTTTAAACTTTCCTTCCCGAGTCCAAAGCTCTAATACCAATTGATAGTTCTGATACTTAATATAATTACAGATCCAATAGCCAACAAGATGAGAGGGGGGGGTGAATCATACAAACTTAATCATCCATAAAAACATTAGATTCAACATCGGTAACATATATTTCAGTAAATTAACCAAAACTGTTAAACATGCAAACTCAAAAGCATATAAACATCATAAACCTCATAACACCAGATTTAATGTGGAAACCCAAATAGGGAAAAACCACAGTGGGATTTTGGACCCACTAAGAAATATACTCTTCTAGAGTATGCTCGGTTAAAAGCAAATCCTGCTAAAGTTTACAAACACATTGCTAGATGTAACCCGGTTAAGGGATTTCCCTCAGATCTGTTAGGATCTTCACCTTGTTAGAAGTGACCTTGTTAAAGGATTTCAAACACTCAATCAGAATGTCACCTTGCTAAAGGGTTTTACAAATAAGACTGTTAAGTCCACTCGGTTAAGAGATTTTTTGTCACTTTCACAAAATAATAGTAATAAAATCTATCTGCAACTTCACATCTAAAATGCTAAAGCAGATTCCTATTTGTTCAATACAATCTAGACATAGAACTAATCTTGTCTATCTGCTGGGCTTCTATACTCTGTTATTCAAACAGGTCTTCAAGCTTTTGTGCTCGGTAATCACTATGTAGCATCCTTGTGCATACACTTGCCTGCATACATTGTTTATCAATAGTTTCCTATTTATAAACAATTAGGTAACCTCTTAATCTCCTTGATCACATTTCCCATGATCAATCATAGCCATCAGATCTTTGATCTTGTCCAGGTTCAATGCATCTTTTGAGCTGAAAATGTTTTACCCCGCCTTGGAACTTGCATATATGTCTTGGAACTTGTGCTAGGGTATTGCGGTTCAATTTGACCTATAGATCTTCATGCCGACTTTCCTTTGCCTTAGATTCATTAACAAACTTCATCCACAACTCACCAATCATTTAATCAATTCTAGCTCATCAGCTTCCTTCATTAAATATCACATGTAAACATTTAATGCATTTTGTTATAGCTTGGTTACAACTTGGTAACAACTCAGTGAATACTAAACTTCACTTGGTAGACATTCCACCTTCATTAACTGATAGTGATAACCTTAGGGTTTACCGACTAGGTTCCTTGCTTGATAACATAGTATAGTATTAACCTTTACATTTTACAACATATGTATGATGTTAAAATAATCTAAAACATCATGATCTCATCATTGTCTGACTCGATGCTAGTTGCCCATTGAATACCTTATTCATCCCCTTATTCATCACATTCTTTCCTATGTCTTTTACCGACATCTTTATAATCTTCAAATAATACTTCTCAAGCTATGGCAACATCATACTAAATTAGAAAATCAATTTCTTGGCATCAAAGACAAAATAATAATATCAAGACAGTAAACATCCTTAATCAGTTATATCCATAATCATCAACAACCTTCTCAATATCCTTATGAAATGCCAACAATCTTTCATTGTTTGTTATAATGCTATATTGCCAACAATATCTTGTAGGTGTTCCCCCAACATCTTGGAACTTTCTTCGATGAATTTAGGGATGAATTTTAGCATGGAAGTAGGAACTGGCCCTCATATTGCAGGTAGAACATGAGGAATGAGAGGGCTACTGCTATTCCAAGTCACAAAGCTTCTAGGAGGAATCTGAGCCATTACTACGGGAACAAGTATTGCAGGGAAATATGTGGATTCTAAGAAGTAGCTATGGGTGAATAGACGCTTACCAGGGTTGGGAGAAGCAAACTGGTATTTAAAGTTGTTTGACTCTTGATAATAGGTCTACAGCTCATAAACTTGCTTAGGCTTGTTCAAAATTATGGTCCCACTGGGCGTGCCAGAAAAAGAACTATTGACTCTTAATTTTACATTAAACGCTAACAACCTTATGGGGAATTCAGTGATGGGGGACCTTTTACATGAGACTCACTAAATGACATCCTAGTTTGAGAAGTTGGGTCTTCATACAATTGGGGGACAAAGGGGGAAGAGGAAAACTTAAAAAATCTACACTACTTGGGTGATACGCCAAAATATTTTTGAAAATACTAACAGCATATAAAACCCAGATACATGCAGTTTTAAAGCTCATTCGACAATCTACATGCTCAACATCATTAGAGAAGAAGATCAGACTACACTCTATTTAACATAATATGACATTCACCATTCATCCAACAGATAACAAGTTCTAAAATATAGTTTAATATGTAGATTCTCATAGCACATATCATAAAAGTTAATGAATCTAAATACAACACATCAGTCAATTTACTAAGCTTCAAATAAAACTACCACAAAGGCCTAGGCATAATCAGATATGTTTATCATTCACCTAATTTTATTTATATAAAGGCTTCTCAATGAGACAAAGTCTAAAAATGTTCTCTCTGAAGTCTGAACCCCTAAAAAAGCAAAAAAAGATGGCCTATATAGAGCCCCCAACTCTTAACAAATAGTACACAAGCATCAAAAAAAATCCTACCAACTATTTTTGATAGGAATCTCCCAGTGTGGCACTCCGCGAGATGATACCCAGTGAAAATGACCCTCAAATTTGTTACCTCAACCGCATCATGGTGACCTCTGCACCTTTCAAACAAGAAATTTGTGGTGCAAATAGCATTCTGGTTCACGGACCATCATGAAAGACACGCAATGACTCGGGGGAGACCCGAAGGCGAGCACAAAAAGAGAACTAGAATGTGCAAGATGGGGGCACCAAGTGTTGCTGCTATCACATGGAATATGGTGGGGCCAGGAAGTATATGCCCAAGAAAAGACCAGTGCCATGTGGTACCTCTGCATCCTCTCAACATTGGGTGAGAAGATTGAGCTACTTAGAGCAATATCAAGACACAACTTGGCATGCGCGAGCGATCTCAAGAGCAGGTAAAAAATTAAAGGAAGGGGCTGAAAATTTACCAAAATGCCGCACAGGAACCATTCTGAAAGAATATTAACAGGTCTACATGTGCTCACAGAAGTAAAAGATGGCTTCCCAAAGAGCTTAACTTCTCAATCACAATCCTTATCAAAGACCTTCTCCAACCCAAATCCAAAATCCAAACATCAAAGCTTGGTATGATAAAATGCTCATGGAAGTTCACATATCACCTCATCAATCATGCCCACCCCAACCCACTTACCAAGTTAATCCCATAACCTCCCATCTGTCTACCATATCTTCATCCATTCCACCTCAACACATTATATCCAATCCCAGTCCATCTCATATCCCTTATCCTTTCCCTACCTTTGAAAAGGAAAATCCATATTATTCCCATCCATGTCTTCATATTATCCTTCATCCACATACCTCTCCTATCCAACATATATACCTCCATATTCTCCCCCATCCATATCCCAATCCAACCTTCCATCTAATCTTCAACCTACAAAATCCACATCATCTCCATCCTCCAAGTCCTTTTTTCATAATCTTATCCAGGAAATACTAGCAAAGGAGACAAAATCCCTACCTCAAAACAAAGTTTCCCAATCTCCTCTAGTCCTCCATCCACTTCCATCCCCTCCAAATCTAGATAAACCTCAATCCACTAAGCTTCATGATACCACCATCCCTCCATCTACCCAAGTTGAATAGTTTACCTCCTCCTCCATCACACCATCCACCCAACCCCCAACATGTCAAGCACTTATTCCAGAACATGCTAGCATAGATTTATATCCACCTCAATATCAAGGCATCCCTCCATCTCATGATACCCCTACATCTCAAAACCCATGTCTATCATCTAATCCATATCATGATATCATCCTCTCCACTCTATCTCAAGCAAAAATAATCCCTCCATCCAATGCTCCCCTTCCATCTCAAGGTCCAATCATCCCTTCCACTCCACAACATGATCCCATCCCAAGTCAAGATCAAATTATTCCTTCCTCTCCATTTCATGATACAAATCCATCTCACAATCCTAATATTCATCTTAATCCCAAACATGATCCTGATCCTCCACATGATCCTAGTCCTCGACAAGATCCCATCACCTCTATCCAAGCCCATGGATAGTATACCTATCAACTCAGTTCTTCTACCTTCATCCACTATAGTTTCCTCCAAGATCTTGCAATCCCTTCCAAATCCTATCCCCCTCAAAATGGACCCGCATCTTGTTTCCAAAATAATAAGTATCCTATTAGAAAAATAATTTGCTGAAAAATGAATTATGAAGGCAAAGGGTTAGGCCTCTATGAACAAGGCTTATTGGAACCCCTTCAAGTCAAAGAAAATGATGGTTCATAGGGTCTTGGATACAAATCTCATGCTCAAGATTTTGGTGTATCTTCCATCCCTCCCAAATCCAAAATCCCTTTGTATAAATCAAAATCACTCCATTCCCTATATTTCAAACCCCTTTTGGGTCCCTATGTCCTAAAGTCCATTCCTTCCTCATCCACATCCAGTTTGGATCCTTATGTTCCAACGCTAAACCCTTCAACCCTTCCATCCAAATTGAGTCCGTACATTCCTTCATCCACCACTCCATCACCTCAAATGATCCCCAAGCAAGATCAACAAAGGCACACATTCTTGAATCCCTTCCCACACTCCCCTTCCACCATACTATCCATAAAATCTCTAAGTCATCCATCCTCATGCACCAGTACCATTGCTATCAGAAGCAATTTGGATGCCAAATCTAAAATTCATAAAGGCAAAAATCCACAAAAATCCAAGGATCAACATGTCCCCTCAAACAAGCATGCTTGAGAAAAGAAAAATATGATCCAAAAGAAAGAAAAATCCAAAAAGCCACAAAGGCCCAAAAAGAAAAAAATAAAAAACTATGTGGATTCCCAAGCTACTCATAGAAGAAATGCATCTCAAAGTAAAATCCAAATTGGCATCCAAACTAGCTAATCTAAAAGCTTCCTCCACTCATAAGTCCTCTAGTCCTCCATATAAAAATCGTCCATCTTCAAAATCCATTTTGAGCCCTTACGTCTCAAAATACACTATCTTAAGTCCCTCATCCCCTCCATCTATTTTGGGTCCTCATGTCCCAAAATCCACATTTGATCCTCCATCCAATTTAAAACCCTCTCTTCCACAACTACACCGCACTTCAAGGTGTGTGTCAATGTTGATCTTCCCAACATCCCCATCCATTTATCCCCAAGTCTTTCACAACTCTATCCATTATCCAATATCCATTTTCCATAATCTCATCCCTTTAATACAAGATTTTGCATAAATCCTTATCACTTTCCATCTTCCATCCATTGCATCTCCCCATCTATTTCTACCAACATCTATAAGCATACCTCCAGTTATCTTGGCTCAATGAAACACATATTTAAGGGATACTATCCATGGAACTAGATGCTTGAGTCCTTCCTCCATCCCTCTTTCACACATCCCCTATCTTCCACATCCACTTATCCTCATCCTTATCCATCCAAATTATTCCACAAAAATTCAAAAAAAAAAACAAAAAGAAAGAAAAAGGAAGCAAAAAAAAAAGTAAAGAGAATAAAAAAATCCATCCAATGATGAAAACCACTTCTTGTGGCACCTTCGGTAATTACCATGATTAAAACTTGGTAAATAAGTGTCATGTGTAATCCCCTTATCCTCTTGCACTCTACACTTGGGGGGAAGCTTCATCTAAGCCATCCTACTATTCACATCATCCATATCCCTTATCCTCTATCCACATCATTATCATGAAACAATAGTAACACAATGGAAGAACAAATACAAAACATAGAAAATGCAATCAGAGACATCCACAATATCATATGTTCATCATAAATTTGATGGTATGATGAAATAATAAGTATCCGGTCAACTACTAAGGGGGGGGGGGGTGAATTAGTAGATAGAAAAATTGATATAAACTTCACCAATCTCAAAAATCAATCTGTTAAAGTAAACTTAGAACTAACAATGTAATACCTCTGTCAAGATAAAAACTCATAAGATAAACCGGTTGACTGTTACAACAAAATAACAGTAAACAACTTCTTCATTTCTCAATTCTTTCGGTTATCATGACTTATCAAAGTAGTTAAGTAGTTAAGTAAATCAACCATGAAAACATAACCACAAAAAACATTCACCACTTGACACAAATATTTTTGACGTGGAAACCCAAATAGGTAAAAACCATGGTGAGATGAGACTCACAAGATAACTATCTAAACTCTTCTGAAGTTTGTCTTGTTAAAACTTTAGAAAAATTCATGTTAAGAACTAATCTTGTTAGGAATCACCCAGTTAAGGGATTGACTACAAATGCCTTGTTAGAAGCAATACCATGTAAGGAGTAACCTCGGTAGAGGATTTGAAAATACAATCTAATAGATTACCTTGTTAGAGGATTTGAATAACACCAAGCTTGTTAGATCTTACCTGGTTAGGGGATTTCAATTCTAATGTAATTGTCAGAAAACAATAGGAGTTTGTTGACCTGTCTGAATAGCACTACACTTGCTTGATCAGATCCACTTCATGCTCCTATCTACCTTTACTCAAACTGCAGATACATCATCTGGTTTGGCAACCACACACTCAACTGATCTGTGCTCACTCTTTGCCAACTCATTAAACTAAATAACTTCATCGACCTTATAAACAAATCAATCAGTTCGGTAACACAACAAAAACCTAATTCTCATAGAGATTACAAACAAATTGGTTCAAGTATGACTGTTGGATTACATAGCAATCTCTGCACATCAATCAAGAAAACCTTGATCACTCCTTGATCACTACTTCATAGAACTTAGGAACTCATCACACACTTTGCATTAGATGCAATACATTTGCTCATTCCCTAGACAAAAACTGTTAGAACAACTCGCCAAAATCTATTAAAATTGTCTTCATACAATAATCATACATGTCATAATCATTACCGCTCATCATCAGATCATAAACCAATATAACCAATTCACAAAACTTAATCAGTTAGGGTTTATCAAAAACAATTGGTAGGGTTTACCAATTACATCAATAGATAAGGTTTACACCGATTACTAATTCACTCCACAAATTCTTCCTACCGGTTACAGTAACAATATCAACAATATCATTATCTATTGATTGACATCAATGACACCATAACATATCATTAATGCAATCTTCATGAAAATGCCAACAAACCCCCCCCTTTAGCATTGATGGAAATACAAATATCAATACCATTGATTGCTGCATGATTGTGAATAGGAATCCTGGTTTACATTACCAAGTATTCACCATGCTCTCCATGTCTTTATCTTGCCACTAGTTCTCCTTCCCATAATCACATAATTCTTCTCCCCCTTTGACAACAATGCCAAATTGAAAGTAAAACATTTAATGTCAAATTTCACTATGCATCATCAATAATCAGTAGCTTGATGCTCCCCCTATGGAATAAATCCACTTCTACACCAATCCTTCTATAAAATTCTGCAAGTAGCTCTGGGACTGATGTAATCTAAATCATACTTAATTGACTTCATGAAGAGGGACAACCCTTAACTGACTTCTAAGATACTCAAAATTAGTCTTAGGAAGAGGTTTAATAAAAATATCTACAACCCACTCCTTGGTAGAAACATGCTCCAAGATCACATCTTTACTCTGTACTTTTTCCCTCAAGAAATGATACTTCAATTCAATATGCTTGGTTCATGCATGCAAAACAGGGTTCTTGGAAATTTTTATTGAACTTTTATTATCACATAAAATATTTATAGGTTCTGAAATCTTCATCTTAAAACCTTCCAAAATATGCCTCATCCATATATCCTATGTACAATTCATGTAAGCTTCAACATACTCAGCTTCAGTAGTAGATTGTGAAGTACAACTCTGCTTTTACTACTTCATGAAACAAGTCTTCCTCCAAGAAAAAATGATCCACCGATTGTGCTTTTCTGGTCATCAATATTTCTCACCCAATCTACATTTGTGTACACCTTCAAGTAAAAATTTCCTCCATATGGATACCATAACCCATAATCAATAATACCTTTCAGATATCTAAAAATTCTTTTGGTTGCTATCAGATGTGTTTCCATAGGATTCTTCTAGAATCTAGCAACTATGCCAACTGCATGAGCTATGTCCGGTCTACTGTGAACAACATAGTGCAATTTTCCAATCATTGACCTATATTCCTTCTCATCAACAGATTTGGACTCATCTTCCTTAGACAACTTACAACCTGTAACCATAGGTGTCCCAACTGGTTTACAATCACTCATGCCAAATGTCTTCAAGACCTCTTTCACATACTTAGACTATGTGATGAAAATACCATTCTTCATTTGTTGTATTTGCAAGCCTATGAAATTTTTTATTTCTCCCACTAAGGACATTTCAAACTCATTTTTTTATCTCATCTGCAAAATTGTTGCTCATGTCATCATTACCTCCAAATATGATATCATCAACAAATACTTCATTGACTAGTATTTTATCTCCTTCATATTTGAGATATATGTTACTATCATCGCTGGTTCTCAGAAAGCCTATCTTCATCAGATGTGTATGAAGCCTTTCATACCATGCTCTTGGTGCCTGCTTTAATCCATATAAAGCTTTATGCAATCTGCATACCATGTCTTTCTTATTAGTCGGAGCATAACCATCTGGCTGCTCAATGTATACTTCTTCTTCTAGTATCCCATTCAAAAATGTTGACTTAACATCCATTTGGTATACCTTGAATTTCTTGTGTGTTGCAAATGCAAGTAAAGTTCTGACACCTTCTAGTCTTGCCACTGGTGCAAAAGTAACACCATAGTCTTCTCCTTCCTCTTGTGCATAACCTTTGCAAACCAGCCTAGCTTTGTTGCAAACTACAACACCATAGTTCATTCAACTTGTTCCTAAAAACCCACTTAGTACCTATCACATTTTTATTTGTTGGTTGGGATACTAGGGTCCATGTATTGTTCTTCTCAATTTGATCTAATTCCTCCTCCACATCTTTAACCCAATGATCATCACCAAATGCTTCCTTAGCAGTTCTTGGTTCAATAGTGGAGATCATGCAAGAATTCTCTTTGATTCTTCTTTTGGTTAGTACTCCAGCATCCTTATCCCCAATAATCTGTTCAGGATTGTGATTCAGTCTCACATATCTTGGAATAACATGATCATTATCTTCAGGTTCAACTTCTTCATTATCATCATCTTCTTCTGAATTTATCTATTCCAGTTGAACTAGTACATCAATATTTGCTTTTCCGGTTTCAAATTTCACAGTTTCTGGTTCCAAAAACAAAATGCAAGGATCTTCATCCTTTTTCGCTAAACTGGTGTCCTCTGAGACTTCAAGATATTCATCCACTCGAACATCAGCACTCTCAATAATTCTTTGTGTCCAGTTGTTAAAACACTTGTAGGTCTTACTCTTGGTAGAATAGCCAAGAAATATACCTTCATCACTTTTAGCCTCAAATTTTCTAATATAATTACCTCTCTTAATAAAAACTTTTCTTCCAAATATTCTGAAATAACTAACATCAGGTGATATTCCATACCAATATTCATAAGGAGTCTTGTCCTTAGCTCTCTTTACCAGAATCCGGTTCATAGTCTAGACAGTTGTGCTGATAGCTTCTCTCCAAAAAAATTTCGCTACACCTCCTTGTATCAACATCATCCTAGCAGCTTCAACAACTAACCGGTTGTTTCTCTCTAGGATACCATTCTGTTGTGGTGTCCTTGGTGTAGGATGCTATCGTTTGATACCATTTTCTTCACAATACCTAGTGAATTCCTCAAAAGTAAATTCACCACCCTGATCTATCCTCATACACTATCTTCTTACTGCTCTCCTTCTTAGTTAAGGCCATGAATGCCTTGAACTTACCAAAAGCTTTAGTATTATCCTTCAAGAATGTGACCCACATCATCCTTGAGCAATCATTAGTGAAGATCATAAAATATCTATCACCTTGAATACTTTTTGATCTTTTTGGTCCACAAAGATCTGTATGAACCAAATCTAACAAATGTTCCATTGAAAAGGATTTTCTCTTGAAAGTTGAGGATGTCATCTTTCTCAATTGACATTATTTGTATAGAGCATTAACCGGTTTGTCTAACTAAGGAAAACTTTGACTGTCTTGGACTTTCTCACTTTAACAATGTTATCAAAGTTTATATGACAAAATCTCCTATACCAAAACCAACTATCATCTATCTTTGCAATTAAATAGTTGTTGACTGTAGGATTAAGGTGAAACAAGTTACCTTTATTTTTCTTATCGATTGCAATCAGTTCACCTTTGGTGTCATAGATTTTGCACATACCATTTTTAAACTCCAATGGGTATCCTCTATCACTGAGTTGTGCCACGCTTAAAAGATTGTGCATTAAACATTCAACCCAGTAGACATCATCTGCACTACTCTTTCCATTAAGAGAAATAGTTCTCTTACCTTTAACCATGCAGGGTGAGTCATTACCAAATCTTACAACTCCGCCATCAAATTCCTTTAGAGAAATAAATTTTCTCCGATCACCAGTCATGTGATGTGAACAACCACTATCAATGATCCAATCATCGGAGTTATCCATCCTAGATACTAATGCCTTCTGGTCTGACCTCTCTTCTTTAATGGCTACAAACACAATATCTTCATTAGCATCACCATCCGATTCCTCATCAGTGATACCACCATTAACAACAATAAGACAATCTATTTTGCCTTTACCCTTGTGCTTCTTAAATTTCTCTTGTTTGTGCTCATTATCACCATTAGGAGAGTTAGCAGCAATGTGTCCAATCTTGTTGCATGCAAAACATTTCAAAGGTAATTTGCCTCTATATTTACCTATACCTCTAGGCAACTGCTTGGCCATCAATGCTTCAATCTCAACTGAACTATCTTCATCATTAGTTTCTCTGCTGGATCTAGATTCATAACTATGACTGACAACTCTACTTTTCCTCATAGATGGATTAGAAACAAAATCTCTAAATGTAGACTCAGAATTGTGTACACTACCATCATAACCATTTAATTCAAAAGCGGTAAGCTTGCCAATGATGGAGTCAAGAGTTATCTTAGTTTTGTCAATGGACTTCAACTCTTGAATATCTGCAACTCAGATAGTGTAGACCAGTAGCAAGGTTCTCAGTACCTTATTGATCACCATGGAATCTTCCACTTTACCTCCAGCACTCTTAATTTCACTGACTATCACTTTTATCCTTTGACCATACTGTTGGATATTCTCACCTTCAACCATCCTCATATATCAAACTTTCCTCTTAGACTCTCTTCTTTAGCAATCTTAACATGTTCATCATCGCTATAAATCTCTTCAAGATTTTTCCATACCTCATATCCAATTTCAAGACCATGAACATCTACATACTCTACATCCGACAAAGAACTGATAATAGCCTCCAATGCTTGATGATTTTCTTGTTGCTCTTTCTTCTGATCATTAGTCAACATCACAGTAGGTGCAACTACTGAGAGGGGGGGGGGTGACTCAGTAGATATAAAAATTGATACAAACTTCACCAATCTCAAAAATCAATCTCTCAAAGTAAACTTAGAAATAACAATGTAATACCTCTATCAAGATAAAAAATCATAAGATAAACCGGTTGAATGTTACAACAAATTAATAGTAAACAACTTCTTCATTTCTCAATGCTTCCTATTATCATGACTTATCAAAGTAGTTAAGTAGTTAAGTAAATCAACCATGAAAACATAACCACAAAAACATTCACCACTTGACACAAATATTTTTGACGTGAAAACCCAAATAGGTAAAAACCACGATGAGATGAGACTCACAAGATAACTATCTGAACTCTTCTGAAGTTCACCCTATTAGGAGCCTAGCGTGTTAAAGCTTTACAAAAAGCCCTATTAAGAACTAATCCTGTTATGAATCACATGATTAAGGGATTGACTACAAATGCCTTGTTAGAAGCAATACCCTGTAAGGAGTAACCTCGGTAGAGGATTTGAAAATCCAATCTAATGGATCACCTTGTTAGAGGATTTGAATAACACCAAGCTTGTTAGAGCTTACCTGGTTAGGGGATTTTAATTCTGCTGTAATTGTTAGAAAACAATAGGAGTTTGTTGATTTATCTGAATAGCACTACACTTGCTTGATCAGATCCATTTCATGCTCCTATCTTCCTTTACTCAAACTGTATATGCATCATCTGGTTTGGCAACCACACACTCAACTGATCTGTGCTCACTCTTTGCCAACTCATTAAACTAAATGACTTCATCAACCTTATAAACAAATCAGTTAGGTTGGTAACACAACAAAAACCTAATTCTCATAGAGACTACAAACAAATCGGTTCAAGTATGACCGTTGGATTACATAGCAATCTCTGCACATCAATCAAGAAAACCTTGATCACTCCTTGATCACTGCTTCATCGAACTTAGTAACTCATCACATGCTTTGCATTAGATGCAATACATTTTCTCATTCCCTAGACAAAAACTATAAAAACAACTCACCAAAATCTCTTGAAATTGTCTTCATACAATAATCATACGTGTCATAATCATTACCGCTCATCATCAGATCATAAACCAATATAACCAATTCACCAAACTTAATTGGTTAGGGTTTATCAAAAACAATAGGTAGGGTTTACGGTTACATCGATAGATAAGGTTTACACTAGTTATCAGTTCACTCCACAAATTCTTCATAATGCCTATGGTAACAATATCAACAATATCATTACCAATTAATTGACATCAATGAAAACATAACATATCATTAATGCAAGAAAAATAAGCATGTAAGATAGGTCGGCCCAAAAGATGTGAAGATATCCTCCGTGAAAGAATGAAAAGAAGTGCAGACCACCAAGGAAGGTTGGCCAAGGACTGAGGAACATTGTGCAAGGTTCCAATTAGATCCACAAGCAAAGGAATCACTACGCATGAGAAGAAATCTCCAATTAGTTGTTAAGCTCAAGAACTACTCCAGGAATCAAGAAACAGACAATCTCAAAGTGATAACTTACCAGAAAAGAATCCAAATGAATTGAAAATATGGAATAAGGAATAAGAACATGTCTAGAAGCCAATATTCTGAACTGCAATGAAAAAGGAACAACTACCAAAGAATTTCAGAAGAAACTCAAGAACTGCAACACAAAACAAGAACAAAGAAAATTATATTTTTGGTTGATGCAAAGATTGCTCATCATCCGGGGATTCTCCTGCATTAGACACCCCAGGTAGAAAAAGATGTTCCATGAGAGGCAACCCATGAATATGAAAAAGGATTTGAGATATAGACCCCATGCTCACTTTTGATCCAAATGTCTTCTTTGTCTGCAAACTTCTTTCCTCCTACCATTTTTGGAACTTCAGTAAGATCTTTCAGTCTCTTATCCTCTTCTCCTCTCTTTACTGGTTTCATTCCTACACTCTGCCTCTTACCACTATTTACTTTCTTCTACAAATCTGATATGTTCTTTCCATCAGAATCCATCTTACCTGCCATCATAATTCTATCCTTGTTGTCATCCAGTACCTCTTTGTTATCAGCTAGGTCTTTCTTCAAATCCATGCCAATATCTGGTATAACCTCTGTAACTTGCTTCTCAATACTACAATTCTAAATTAGACCCAGAAAGGGAACTCATGCAAAATTTTAAATCAAACCCGGTCAAAAACCTGCTAAATTGGAAATTTGATGAAGCTAAGAGGCCAAAAATGAGATTTTCGGACCCACGATGGGCGCCAAAATGGCGTGCCTGTGAAGTGTGATACCTACAGCTGCAACACAAACACTCAATAGATCATTACAAGCATGGTTAGAAAATAAGAAGCAAATGAAAGATGAATTGTGACAAAGTGACCTATCACCTCCTAAGAGATGCGAGTATGGATTTGCTCTCAAATCTGGATAAGCAATCCCAGTGACTTGACTACACCTAGATGGAGGATTTGAAATGATGATGATATGAAAAGATGAGATTGATTATGCTGAATTGATCCAAGAGGCTAATTAAGCTAATGATATACATGATTAAGATATAATGATGATGCAATTAAGCTAGAAAAGAGATTGATTAAGCTACATGATTCAACAATTATGCTTGAAAATGATCAAATTAAGCTAAATCTAAGATGGAATTGCTTATAATAACAATGCTCAAATGATATGCCTATAGTAACAATACCTAAATTGATAATGAGATGGGATCCTTATTGCTCCAAAATGGGGGATATTTATAGGATTTCCAAGGCCAAGGGTGAGGTGGCAGGAATCGACTATCAAGATTGAATATGAAGATATCAAGGGTGAAATTGGAGGAGGCTGGAGAAGAGGTTGGAGGAAGAGACACTTGTCATCTCTATGGTGACAAGTGTCAAGGATCCTTTCTCATAAAATGGCAAGTGTCCAAGAGAGGATACATGTGGCTAAAGTGCCATGTGTCTCCAGAAGAAAATATCCACACCATAGGAGGTTAGGATAAGGAGGTTAGAACTTGCAAGATAGGATAGGGTTGGTTAAATCCTAGGTTAGGTGGAATGGGTTAGGTTAGAGGGATGGTTAGGTTAGGTGGTTAGAAGTTAGGAGACATGTGGGTAATTTGAATTTAAAAATTCAAATAATAGGAAAAGACTAATTAATTCTCAACAACTCATAAATTAATTTGTTTTGATTAATTAGGGGATTAAAAGAATTGATTGAAAATGGGGGGAGGATTAATTATTTTGAATTAATTAATCAAAGGGGATTATGGAATGAACTTAATGATTAAATCCTTAAATTTATTAATAAGTAGATGAAAGGGAGAATTTAATCAAACTTCCTAATGAATTCAATTAAATTAGGAAGGGGGATTAATTAAATAATTGCTTATTTAATTAATTATCTTTGGACTTTTTTTTAGGTGTATACATTTTTCCCCTCTTTGAAGCGAGGTGTGATGACACATTGATTCAAAGAATAATTTCATTTTGATGATGATATTGGTTCGATAGGATGCCCCAGCTATTTATTGATAAATTATGATATGATGATGCCCCCTCGAGAGATCAATTGAGATAATTGACCTTCGGAGTTTTTGGATCTTTGCAAAATTGATATCCCAATTAGAAATGATTTGATGTCTGCAACTGTGGTTGATGACAATGCGATTTCTACAACACAGTGATGTGGTTTTTGATCATTGATAAAGCTTGATTGATTAGATTGATAAGATCGAGATTCAGTCTGGTTTTATGAATGACACCTCCTGTATAAGACAAAGATGATCAAAGCGTCTGGATTCAGGAAAGATGTATCCTGTATAAGACATGATCAAAATGTCTAATTTCAAGAAAGATACATCCTGTATAAGACTTGATAGAATCGATTTAGATGTGATTGATTGATAGAATTGATAAGGTTGATTGGATAAAGAACTAGCAGTTTGCTGATATCAAGTTGCAAGAGGATTTAGATATGTTGATGCTAGTTCTGTTGAGGGGGTGGCATAAGATTTTTTGTGGGTTGATAATATCTAGAGAGAGATGAGTCATCATTCTGATTGCGTATACGCTCATGATGATACCTTGATGATTCCTATGATATATTTAACCTTAGGTAAAATGAGCATGTGGGATCCCATGCAAGCTAAATACAAAGCTACGACTGGACCAGTCACTGGGTTATTGCATTTTGTCATCAATGAGCTTTTTAAAATATGGGAAGTAAGTGCAAACATCAATGGTATAATCAAACCATGATGACCTGAGCATAACTTTCTTGGATTTTGGTATGGCAAGTTAGCACAATCATCGAGGTATATTTGAACCAAGATGACCTGAATGTTGCTTGCGTAAAATAGGCAACATTAACCATTTCTATACACAAATTGGAAATATCTTCGATGATACTCCGATGATCATGTCTCGAGACAAACTTGCACATATTCATGATTTATTTACAGACAAGAAAAATATCATGTTCCTTCCTTGTTCCTCTACTCAGAGACATCCTGGAGTCACTCATAAATCATGATAGCAAAAATCAAGATAGAAAAGTTGACCAATCATGTTAAAATCATTATCCAAAAGATATCATCCATTGAAAAGTGTGTGATGTGCTTAGACTAATATGTGATAGTTTTATGGTTGATAATTTGATCTTGTGTTCAATGTTGGATGTTGTTAGGTCCAGAGACAACTGAAGGGGGGGGGGCGGGGGGAAGGGGGGGGGGGTGAATCAATTGTCCAATAAATTCAATCCAAAACTTAATGTTTAATGCGGGTAAACCAAATTCTATGTCGGTCAACAGTTTTATCAGTTAATTGAAATACCAATAAAGATTAATGCATGAAACAAAAAGACAATAACATCCACAACACATAACACAAATATTTGTATGTGGAAATCCTGTAAGGGGAAAAACCATGGTGGGAAGCCTTACCCACAATCAGATGATACTACTATAGATAGTATGTGTGTACAATATGGAGCATGTACATGCAGAAAGGCCAACTGCCTAGAGCTCACTGCTCAATCACAAATGGGAGTCACACTGACTACAATTGGATGGTTAAATCCAATGATAATGTACTGCTTAAAGTAGCATCTTTATATGCTAGATTTAGTACCAGTTAAGCTCTGATATGCCTTCTTCAAACCTTCCTTCAATCTTCAAATGATGTCTGCATGTATAGCTCACTTATTTTTGCATATACCTTGTTACAATTCTTTTTCCAATCCTATCTCAAATCCATATCAATCTCACAAAATGAGATCTTACATTTATACCATAACCTAAGACCAATTGAGTAGGTCAGCTCACTAAAGATATTACAATAAAATCAATTACAAATAATCAATATACAATGTATCATGTCGGCTCAATGCATTTACAATAATAATAAATCATCTCAATAATGTGTCGTGTTGATCTGGAATAGATATGCTTGTCAATGCTTAACCTGGACCTATTTGTTGGTAACAACAAATTTGCAAACCCGAATAGATCAATAACCAAATCGCCAAAACCAAGTGATCAATTAATGTCTTCGACATAACCAGGTAGTTTCCAAGTCATTCCAAGTGTTGGTGAACATTATAACCTGCCGATGAACCAAATACCAGTGACTGTGCATAAGTCACTGACTTGCCCGTGAACATAACGAAAGATCTCCAAGTGTTGATAAGTGTTGACAAGTGTTAACAAGTGTTGACATCAATGAAAAAACCATATCAACATATCCAAAATACCAACAATCTCCCCCTTTGGCATTGATGGCAACACAAGATGGAAAAACCATCAAAGTACCAAAATAGAAATGCCAAAAATAAAAAACCAACAATCTCCCAAAGAGATCATTAACCAGAAGTCAAAAATACATAATTTCTCTCCCCTAGGAATAATCTCTCCCAAAATGAGTTTTTCCATAATATCTCTCCCCCTTTGACATCAAATGCCAGAGAAATACAAAAACCAGATTCAAATACAAAATACCAACTCATTACAAAAATACCACCTACTCCCCCTAAGAAGTAGCTCTCCTCATCAAAGTCAGAATAAAAGATTTCTCTGTTAATTCTATTAGTTGATGACAAACATCAACTATCTAAGTCTCTACTAATGGGGGTAGGACTCCAAGTTTCTCTCTAAGATATTCAAAGTGTCCTTAGGCAAAGGCTTAGTGAAAATATCAGCAATCTACTCTTTAGTATTTACATAAACTAATTTCACTTCTTTTGCTTCAACATTCTCTTTCAGAAAATTGAATTTGATAGATACATGTTTAGTTTTTGAGTTAAATATCGGATTCTTAGATATATCAATTTCTGCCATATTATCACAGTAAATAGTTATAGGTTCCTTGCATTTTATCTTTATGTCCTTCAACATTTGTTTAATCCATAATACCTGTGTGCAAGTAGTTGCTGTTGCAACATATTCTGATTCTGCTATTGATAGTGATGTACAACTCTGTTTCTTTCTCAACCATGAAATTAGTTTGCTATGAAGAAAAAATGCTCTGCCAGTGGTTCTTTTTGTGTCATCCACATCTCCTACCCAATTAGCATCTATGTATGCACATAAATCAAAATTTCCATCTCTAGGATACCATAAACCAAGATTTGTAGTGCCTTGTAGGTACCAAAAAATTCTCTTTACTATTGATTCATGATTTTTTTTAGGATTACTTTGAAATCTTGTGACAATACATACTATATTCAGAATATCAGGTCTTGTTTCTGTCAAATATAGTAAACCTCCTATCATAGACTTGTATCTAGTCGGATTAATAGGTACTGATTCATCCTTCAAAGATAGTTTATTAGTTGTAGTCATAGGTGTGCTTACCGGTTTAGAGTTTTCCATGCCAAATTTCTTTAGTAGTTCCTTCAAGTACTTAGATTGACATAGGAATATACCTTTATCAGTCTATGAAATCTGCAATCCTAAAAAAAATTTATCTCCCCAATCATAGACATTTCAAATTCTTGCTGCATTTTATTAAAAAAATCTTTACACAATCTGTCTTCTCCTCCAAAGATTATATCATCAACAAAAACTTCAATAACCAAGATGTCATCATTAGTCACTCTGTAGTATAGATTATTGTCAGCATTACCTTTAATGTATCCAATCTTCAAAAGATATTTGTCCAATCTAGCATACCAAGCTCTAGGAGCTTGCTTTAGTCCATATAAAGCTTTCCTTAACCTACAAACCATATCTTTGTCATCTGTCAAAGAAAATCCATCAGGTTGTTCAATGTAAACTTCTTCTTCAAGATCTCCATTTAGAAATGCACATTTAACATCCATTTGATATACTTTATAGTTCTTGTATGCTACAAAAGCCAATAAAAGTCCGACTGCCTCAATTCTAGCTACTGGTGCAAAGGTTTCATTGTAATCAATTCCTTCTTTCTATGAATATCCCTTACACACTAATATTTCTTTGTTTTTTATTACCTTTCCATCTTCATTAAGTTTATTTTTGAAAACCCATTTAGTTCCAATTACATTTTTGTCTTAAGGTCGGGGAACTAATGACCAAGTGTTGTTCCTTTCAATTTGTTCCAATTCATCTTCCATAGCTTTAATCCAATATTTATCTTCACATGCCTCATTAATATTTGTAGGTTCAATTTGAGAAATAAGACATACCTCTTCATTTGCCAATCTTCCTCTATTCATAACTCCTTGATACTTGTTTCCAATTATCTGATCTTCAGAGTGGTTCAATCTTACATACCGAGGTGTTTTTACTTGTTGTTGTTCTTCAGTGACTGTTGAATCCTCAGATGATGCTGGTGTAACTGAGTCAACATTTTGCACCAGTGTACTCATAGTAGGTTCATTTGTGATTATCTCTATTGCCAGTTCAGAGTCCATTGACCTTGAATTTCCTCTAAACTGTTCATCAATCTTCACATTTGCATTTTCAACAATTTTTTGCAATATCTTGTTAAAACATCTATATGCCTTTCTTTTAGATGAATAACCAAGAAATATTCCTTCATCATTTCTAGGATCAAATTTCCCAATATACTCTTCTCTTCTAATATAGCATTTACTTCCAAATATTTTGAAATATTTAACAGTAGGAGTATTACCAAACCATAGTTCATGAGGGGTCTTATCGGTTTCACCTTTGATGTGAACTCTGTTGAATGTATAAACTATTGTATTGACCACTTCTGTCAATATATATGAGGTAGATTCTCTTCTGATATCATACTTCTAGCTGCATCCAAGATACTTTTGTTTTTCCTTTCCACAACTCCATTCTGCTGTGTGTTTGGGATTTTCTGATCCCATTCACTTCACAGAATGTATTAAATTCCTTAGATGTGAATTCACCTCCTTGATCTGATCTCAAACATTTGATTTTCTTGCCTGTTTCATTCTCTACCATCACCTTTAATAGTTTTAATCTCCCAAATGCTTCTGATTTCTCCTTGAGAAAAGTAACCCAACACATTCTAGAATAGTCATCAATGATTAGCATAAAATACCTATCTCCTTGTATACTTCTAGTTCTTGCTAGACCACATAAATCAATATGAATTAAATAAAAAACATTGTTAGATTTCTCTGGAATACTTTTGAAAGTTTCTCTAACTTGCTTTCCAAATTGACATTCCTTACATACCCGATTGTGAGGTTTAACACTCTTAGGTAAATCTCTTACTGCCTTAGTTGTACTGATTTTCACAATGCAATCAAAATTTACATGAGAAAGTCTCTTATGCCATAACCAACTTTCATCAATATGTGCAATCAAACATGTTTTCTCATTGTTATTCAAGTGAAAGATATTACCTCTGGTCTGATTACCAGTTGCAATTTCCAAACCAGTTTTATTTAAGATTTTGCATTTACCAATCTTGAATTGTAACTGAAATCCTTTCTCAACTAATTGACCAACACTCAAAAGATTTTGCTTCAAACCTTCAACATAGTAAACATTATCAGTATTGTGCTTACCATCAAAAGATATAGTTCCTTTTCCTTTGATCATACAAGCTTTATCATCTCCAAATCTTACTAGACCTCTATTGTACTCCTGAAAGGTTAAGAATTTACTCTTATCACCAGTCATGTGATGTGAACATCTGGAATCAATAATCCATTCATCCTTATCTTCAATTTTAGCTGCTAGGGCCTGCTCTACTGGTTGAACAGTAGGTGTCGGTTGATCTTCTATTATAGCAACAAAAGCCCATCCATTGTCTGTCGGATCCTCATCAGAATCATCAGTAACTCCTTCATCAACATAATAACAAGATTTGTCTCTATTCTTCTTAAACTTGTATCTCTGATAATCAGGGTTAGGCTTATATGTTCTTTTAGCTTCTTCTCTTAATATTGCATGTCTATCAGGACACATAGAATCCATATGACCAATTTTATTGCAGTTGAAACATTTAAAGGGTGCTATACCTTCATACTTACTTCCAACTAGACCTTTAGGCATGTTCCTTGCAAATAGTGCTTCAAGTTCTTCCAATTCTTCATTTTCTCTCTCGCTTTCTTCAAGTTCTCTTGCATTAAAGGCTTTCTAGTCAGATTTATCAAGTGATGATGATGAGGTAGATGATGATGCCTTGTAAGCTAAATCTATCTTTATAGTAGCAACAGGACCAAATTCCTCAAGTTCAAAAGCTGAAAGTTTTCCAACCAAAGTATCTCTAGATACTAATGCATTAGGCATTGTTCTCAATTCATTTATAGCAGTAACTTTCATTTTATATGCCGATGGAAAAGCTCTTAAAATGTTAGAGACAATTTCATCTTTACTTAAGGTTCCTCCACAACATTGTATACCCAAAACAATTTCATTTACTCTTTCCATAAAAGCAGAAATTCTTTCATCTTCTTCCATTTTTTAGATTTTCACACTTGACTTGGAAGCATTCAAGTTTTGCAATTTTGACTGTGGAATCTCCTTCATTAAATGTTTCCAATTTGTCCCAAATAGCTTTAGTAGTAGATCTATCTGATAATCCCATGATTTGTTGATCTGATAATGCGCTCAAAAGTGCTTCTCTTGCTTTGCAATCATTTTCCTCATCTTTAGCCAAGTTTGGTGGATTAGGTTGACCTTGAGTAGGAGCAATATAACCATTCTTTGTAACATCCCATATATCCTTTCCAATGCAATTCAAATGTGTCTCCATCCTGATCTTCCATATGCCATAGTTAGTTCCATCAAGTTTAGGATTGCCCTTCCTGAAATAGTTAGAAGACATTGGATCTCCTCAAGCTGTTAAACTTCTACAAAAAGAGGACTAGGCTGTGATACCAATTGTTAGGTCCAGAGACAACTGAGAGGGGGGGGTGAATCAGTTGTCCAATAAATTCAATCCAAAATTAACTTAACCAAAACGTAATATTTAATGCTGATAAACCAAATTCTATCTGGTAGATAGTTTTATCAGTTAATTGCAGTACCAGTAAAGATTAATGCATGAAACAGAAAGACAACAACATCCACAACACATAACACAAATATTTGTATGTGGAAACCCTGTAAGGGGAAAAACCATGGTGGGAAGCCTTACCCACAACCAGATGATATTACTGTAGATAGTATGTGTGTACAATATGGAGTCTGCAAATGCAGAAAGGCCAACTGCCTAGAGCTCACTGCTCAATCACAAATGGCAGTCACACTGACTACAACTGGATGGTTAAATCCAATGATAATTTACTACTTAAAATAGCATTGTTATATGTTGGATTCAGTACCGGTTAAGCTCTGATATGCCTTCTTCAAACCTTCCTTCAATCTTCAAATGATGTTTGTGTGTATAGCTCGCTTATTTTCACATATACCTTGTTACAATCCTTTTTCCAATCCTATCTCAAATCCATATCAATCTCATAAAATGAGATCTTACATTTATACCATAACCTAAGACCAATTGAGTAGGCCGGCTCACTAAAGATATTACAATAAAATCAATTACAAATAAATCAATATGTGATGTATCATGTCGGCTCAATGCATTTACAATAATAATAAATCATCCCCATAACATGTCATGCTGATCTGGAGTAGATATGCTTTTGAGTGCTTAAACTGGACCTATTTGCTGGTAACAACAAATATACAAACCTGAATAGATCAATAACCAAATCACCAAAACCAAGTGATCAATTAATGTCTTCAACATAATCAAGTAGTTTCCAAGTCATTCCAAGTGTTGGTGAACCAAATACCGGTGGCTGTGCATAAGTCATTGACTTGTCGGTGAACATAACCAAAGATCTCCAAGTGTTGATAAGTTTTGACAAGTGTTAACAAGTGTCGACATCAATGACAAAACTATATCAACATATCCAAAATACCAATAGATGCATCTCATTTTTTGCTTGATAAGTGTTGCCTAACTATTGTTCTTCTTGTTTGATTAAGCTCAAAATGATCAAAAATTTTGCCACCAGCTAGGTGCAGGATTTTGCCCCAAGCCTAGAAACAAATTTAGTACGATATACCCAATGATCCAAACCATGGTGAGAAGCCACCCGGGATGCCTGCGTATGTACAAGGCTTTATTATGGATATGAACAACGCCGAATGAATGCAAGTAGAAGGATGCATGAACTAATAGATGGAAGAGCTAGCAGACAACTATCGTCTGTTTGCCAGGTTTTTATCATATGTTTTTATTGAACTTTTTCTCATATTTGACTTTTTTGGATTTTCTGCTTTTTCACTAGTTTTTTTTTTGCTTTTTCACTGTTTTTGGATTTTCCTACTTTTTCAGACATAAAACTTCTTCCAATGCATGCTATTGATGGGTTCTTTAAGTTGATCTTTTTCCTATGTTGATAGCTGATATGCTCCTGACCCAAACACTGTTGTGACCACAAACAGACCTAACTAGTTTGGTTCAAACTTTCCTTTCTTTTCTCGATCTGCCTAGTTACATGGATTTTCCTTTAGTACTAGTTCTCCAACTTGAAAGACTTGTGGTTTGACCTTGTGATTATAACTCCAACACATTCTTTGATAATATACCTTTAAATGATCAAAGGCATGTTGTCTTCATTCATGGATCAATTCTAACTCCTGTAATCTAGAGACTCGTTGTTCTTCATCTGGGATAAGACCTTTTAATGATACTCATAGAGAAGGTATCTCTACTTCTATTGGTAGTATTGCTTCTATTCCATAAACAAGAGAGAAAGGTGTGGCACCTGTTGGTGTGCAGATATTGGTACGGTAGGCCCATAGAGTAGGGTTCAATTGAATACGCCAATCTCTTCCAGCATCACACTGTGTTTTTGAGGATTTTCAAAATAGTTTTGTTTGATGCTTCTACTTGCCCATTCCCTTGTGGATAATAGGGTGTGGAAAATCTATGTTGGATTTTGAATTTCTCAAATAGCTCTTATACATCCTGATTCTTGAACGGTCACCCATTATCAGTGATAATGGTCATAGGTATTCCATAGTGACAGATGATGTAATTCAAGATAATTGCAGCAATTTATTTTCCTGTGATATTTGTGAGAGGTACTGCCTCAATCCATTTTGTGAAATATTTTGTAGCTACAAGGATGAATTTGTGACCATTAGATGAAGAAGGATTTATCTTTCCTACTAAATCAAGACCCCATTGACAAAAAATCCAAGATGTTGCCAAAGCATGAAGTTCTTGTTCTGGTGCATGAATTAAATTCCCATGGATCTAAAATTGTTTGCATGTTCTAGCTATCTGAAAAGAATCTTGTTCCATAGTTGGCCAATAATAGCCCAAGCGTATGAGTTTTTTCAAAAGGAGAAGACCACTTGAATGAGTGCCACAAATGTTGTTATGGACTTCAAGTAAGGCCTTCCTAGATTCTTCTTGTTCGAGCCATCTTAAAAGAGTACCGTTTAGACCTCATTTAAACAGGGTATCTATGACAAGAGTATAATGGGAGGATTAGCAAATAAAGTCTCTCTTTTGGTTTTTTGATAAGTCAGGAGATAGGGTGTTATCTTTAAGGTATGTGTAAATTTGGCCATAACGGGAAGAATCATGCCCAACAAGGTGACATATAGTTTGGGAATCAGGACAATTATGAGTAGGGTAAAACAACTCTTCCACCAAGAACTCATAACGCTATTGATTTTAGTGTGTCTGAAGTAGAGAAGAAAGTGTAGCCATGGTGTCTACTGCTTTGTTGTCATTCCTTGGAATCTACTAAAAAGTTATTTCTACAAATTATTTTTTTATATCATCAACCATCTTTTTACAATGCATTAACTTTTCATCTTTTGTTTGATAATCGTCATTGATTTGATTGATGACGAGCTGAGAGTCTCCAAAGACTTGAAGTTGTGTAATGTTTCATTCTATAGCCATTTTGATACCTGTAACCAAAGATTCATATTTTTTTGTATTGTTGGTGCATGGAAAGCTTAATTTGTGTGCTTTGGAATTGTATGACCTTGTGGTGTGATGAATAGAATACCTGCTTCTGATCCATGTTATGTTCCATTATTGATGCTTTCTCCTGGACTGATATTTGGGTGATGTATTATAAGATCTGGATCGAACCCTGGAATGTCTGCATATGACCAGGTAAAATTGATTTGCCATCTTTTGAAGAGTTCCAAATATTTTTGTACTTCATGTTTTGATAGAGAGATTGTTGGATGTACATTAGTTGTGCCGATGGTAGTTGCCTCTATTGATTCTATCAAAATTGATGACCTTTCTTGATAGTATTCAGGTAAGGTGTCAAATCTCCCATCTTCTGGTTCCTCGAGGAGGTTTTCATTGTTAGATGCGTCCTTTATTTTTACTTTTTTGTGGTCTAATGTTGCCAATAAATGGTTTTCAACATTAGACCTACTATTGTTTTCTTTATTTTCACTTTTGCAACTAGGAGATCTGGCACCTACTTGACTGGAAGATACATTGTTGAAATTCCTGGTGAAAGTTGTTGCGGGTTTGAATTCATTAAGATATATAGATATGGCATGCTCATTCGAAAAAGTATCAATGGAAGTACATCCTTCATTTTCCCAATCCATGGGTTCAAGATGAATTAAAGGTAAAGGATCTTCATGTTGAATAGTTTCAAAGATATTGGGGGTCATGATAGAAATGTTAGAGCTTTCAATATGTATTTCCATGTCTAGAACGATACTCTCGTCAAAATGACCTCTTGCAAGTAGCTCCTGATAGTCCTCAATTAAGTCCAAGTCAACTGAATGTGATTCTAATTCAAGTGGGCTAGTTCCTAATGTTTGCCCTCCATACGCATGAACTAGATCGACATCTACATCTGTGTCTTCCCTTTCAATTTCAAGTTGCCCTTGTTTGTTTTTCCATGATAGTGAATATTCTCCATTCCCTCGATCTCTTAGCTGCATTTGTTTTTTCATGCTTGACAAAATTGATGCAAATTATTGTTCCTTGGATTGTGTGCTTGAAGATGTTGCCTCTCTGTTATGTGGAACAATGATCTCTTGAGCTGGTTTTAGATTACTACAACATTGCAATGCATTTGAGTCTATTGAGATCATGATTTCCTGTCCAATATGGAAATTTCAAGCACTGATGACATGTTAATGGAATAGCATGTATGTCATGTATCCATGGTCTTCCCAAGAGTATGTTGTATGGTAAGTCCAAGTCAAAAACTTGGCATGCTATGTCTTTCTGTAAAGGTCCCACTCTGAGGGGTAATATCATAATTCCTTTAGAGGAATGCTCTTCTTCATCATATGCTTTGAATGTGATCTTTTTCAGGGGATCAACTGCATCTTCTGAATAACCTAGAGTACAGACTAGACTCAAAGAGAAAATGTTTAAGCCATCTCCACCATCTATTAGGACACATTTAATGAGTTCTCTATGAATGAGGACTTCAATTTACAAGGAAGCATTATGGGGATGTTGCAAGGAATCAATGCTTGGATATGAAGGAGATGAGCTTTGAATATGATCCTCTAAAATAGGTTTGATGGGTATATTGTTTGATGATGATGCTATGGACGGTTCTTGCAAGCTTTTAAGAGGTGTAGGAATAGATGCTTTTGGAGAGTCAATTTTCTTGTGGGGAGATGAGCCTTTGCTAGACATAGGTGCGTGATTTTGATCTTCTTTAGCAAAATCCTTTAGCGATCTCTTTAAGAGTTGCATAAAAGAGCCACCTTTCTTTGGAGATGTATTTGAATCCTTGTGAGGTTTTGACATAGTTGGATTTTGATTTTGGACTTGTTTGATTCCTCTGATATGTTACCTTGTTATGTCTTCTTCATGTATTTTGCTTTGGTATGCCATGTTGATATGATTTTCAGCTATTTCAAATGTTTTTGTTTCTGCGATCTTATGTCTTTGTACTCTAGTTAAAACGGGCATACACATGTGTTAGATATTGTGCTAGGATTCGATTGTCCAAAAGTGGTTTTGATAAGTGATCAACTATCAATGTAAATGTGATTAAGTGATATGACACAAAAATATAATTCAAGTGTTTAAAAGTTTGTAAGTTTTTCGATCTTTGGTTTTGGAGTGCAATGATGATGATTTTGATAAAAACCAAGTCCAATAGGAACAATATATCCTACGATGTGGGACAAGGTTATCCTAACCAAACGTTTTAGTTTCATGATAGAGGATGATAGATCCTGATGAGAAACTATGATTTTGAGTGATCAGTTTATCAAAGAGGGTGATGATGCACTTTGAGATGTTTAGATCTTGAAATTATTGAATGTGAATGCTTGAAAATCTTGAGGTGTCTATTTCTAGCATCCAATTTGATAGATGATAACTTGACCAAGTGAACAAAGGAGACAATCTAAGCATAAAATGACAAATAACAAGTGTTTATGATCACTGTAAACTGACCAACCAAATATGATAGATCTGAAAAAGACATGCAAGAAGACAGTTCTGGGCAGACAAAGACATAAATTCATACGACAAATTACACAACATCGAATGACAATTTAAATAGGCTCATACGACAAACCAAAAATCTCTCATGATAGAAGACATAAACTCATATGAGCTTTCTCACAGAACCAGACAACAAATGATGACACAAAAATCCCTACTAAACTGGCTCATACGATAATTCTCACTGGACCAGATGATAAAAGATAACACAAATTTTTTCTACTAAACTGGCTTGTACAACAATTCTCACTAGACTAGATGATAAACTAGATGCCTCGTACAACAAACTAACAAGCTCGTATGACAAAGGACAGAATAGAGAAAAAAAAATTGTTTGGACAAATTTTTGATCAATGAAGTTTGATGTTTTGCTTCCGTTTTCCAATTTCTTATATGTCTGATTTTTTGTTTTAGGGATGAAGACACAACAAACACGTGATATTTTAAGTGACCTCAAGTACAATATGCTACCTAAGGAAGTTGGATGAGAGAGAAAACCTTTGCTTGCAAGCTTAGGTACACACCCAATAGCTAATCAAAATACGACTACTGAGTCTCATGCAATGGATTCTCAATGTCGTATTATCTGACTCCAAACACTAATGGGGACACGATAAGGCAAGTGTCTTAGGAGAGTTACTATCTCTCTTTCACAAATATTATCCCCCTTTTGGAGGTGAATCAAGTAGCTTCTAATTTAATTGGAACTAGTAAGGGATTCATTCGGCGTGTTGGGGTATAAACTCAATTAAGAGGTCTCCCAGCCTTGAAAACCAAGGTTTGATATACCCGAAGGTACAGAGGAGAGCTATTCTCGAGCACTGTCGTTGACTTGATTTTAATCAAATAAGATTTATTTTATAGTGGGTTGGAGTACTTGGCATTAGCCATTCCCACTAGGGTCGTTCCCCTCTCACCAACCTTAATGGCTTTGGCCTTATAGGCTCCTCGAGAGGGCAGGCTCGCTAAAGATATGCACTAATGAAAGCAAAGGATGAGTCTGGCTTTCTGATCACCTAAGAAAGGTGAGAGAATACTCACCTATCATCAAAACACATAATACATGTTTGTTCATTTCCTTTAGCAAAAACAAGTGTGCCTAAAAAGTTTAAAGAAGACATAAACTTTGGTTGAGTCCTACTAGGCAACCTGCAAGATAAATACATTAGTAGTCATGATGTTTGGATGAAATGAAGCTTTGACAAGTGTAATCTTTGACAATCGTCCTGTTAAAACCGGTTAGGCTGCCAAAAAACTCACAAACAAACCAGGGTTAGCATTAGTAATAATCAAATTGATGCATGAAAACCCTAAAATGTAATCTATTTTGAAAACACAGAAACAAAATTTCGTACGACAATTCTCACCTAATCATACGACAATTTTATCTGCTTGTACGAGGACACAAAGAAACTTGTACAAGGCAAAAAAGGAACTCATACAAAATTCTAAATCAGACCCGGCCAGAAACCTGCTAAATTGGAAATTTGATGAAGTTAAAGGCCAAAAATGAGATTTCTGGCCCCATGGTGGGCGCCAAAATGTTGTGCTTGTGAAGTGTGATACCTACAGCTACAACACAAACATTCAATAGATCATTACAAGAATGGTTAACAAATAAGAAGCAAATGAAAGATGAACCATGACAAAGCGACCTATCGCCTCCTAAGAGATGCGAGTATGGATTTGTTCTTAGATCTATATAAGCAATCACAGTGACTTAACTACACCTAGACGGAGGATTTGAAATGATGATGATATGCAAAGATGAGATTGATTATACTAAATTGATCTGAGAGGCTAATTAAGCTAATGATATGCATGATTAATCTATGATGATGATGTAATTAAGCTAAATTAGAGATTGATTAAGCTACATGATTCAACAATTATGCTAGAAAATGATAAAATTAAGTTGAATATAAGATGCAATTTCTTATAACAACAATGCTCAAATGATATGCCTATAGTAACAATGCCTAAATTGATAATGAGATGGGATCCTTATTGCTCCAAAATGGGGGATATTTATAGGATTTCCAAGGCTAGGGGTGAGGTGGTAGGAATCGACAGTCAAGATTGAATCTAAAGATATCAAGGGTGAAATTGGAGGAGGTTGGAGAAGAAGTTGGAGGAAGAGACACTTGTCATCTCTGTGGTGACAAGTGTCAAGGAGCCTTGCTCATAAAAGGGAAAGTGTCCAAGAGAGGAGACATGTGGCTAAAGTGTCATGTGTCTCCAGAAAAAAATATCCACACCATAGGAGGTTAGGATAAGGAGGTCAGAATGTGCAACATAGGATAGGGTTGGTTAAACCCCAAGTTAGGTGGAATGGGCTAGGTTAGAGGGATGGTTAGTGGTGCAGGAGCACCCAAGACAAAATTGGCCACCATGAGGCCATAATGAAGATTTATGAGATAATTAAGTCTATGAGGTTAAAATGACAATTTTATATTTTAAACATGGATAATAATGCCATTTGGAGTCATCAAACTCATGTAATGAGTCATTTTGTAATAAGTTGTCAAAATTGCCATGTTGGGCAAATAATGTCAAAATGAGTAATGTAATGGGGTTCAATGGGTAGAATAGATTTTTAATGAGAATTTTAAGTTTCATAAGGTATTGTGTGACCATATTAATGTAATAAAATTGATTAGAAAGTTTCAAGATGCAAAAAAGTTAAAAACTTGTCAATTGACAACTAAAAGTGTCAATTTGACAATAAATTAAAGTTGTAAACACCCAAAAGTGGTTGTATGGGTAGTTAAGAGTTAGTTTTCAGTTTCCATGAAGGGAAGAGGCTTAAATATGTTTGTAATGATCCAAAATAAGTAGGTAGAGGGTCGGATTTGCTGGGCATTGTAAGAGTTTGGAGTTTGGCAATAAAAATACAAGGTTTTCCTTGCAATTTTGGTCTAAAATCTGCACTTTATTGGTCTGAAACTCTTCTTCTTTGTTTCATTTTTTATTGGAAAGGGATTTGGAAATGTAGAGGAGTGTTTTTAATATCATTTGATACTATTATTTAAGGTGTTACATTCAAATCTGATACACTTCTATTTGTTGTCCTAAAATCTGCTGTAGGTGATTGTTTTTGAAAAGTTTTGAGAGTCACAATGCAAATGTGACCCATTCCACTTTATGTGGTGGTTTTTTCTTGTGGAATGGGTCAGGCATATTGTATTATATGTATCTCTAACCTTACATGTGCAGGGAATAACATGGAGATGAAGTGTTGATACCCTAGGCTAAGGGATTGAGTGAGGAAAAGCATGAAAATGGAGGCATGAGTATAGAAGCAAAAGATCTACCTTAAGGAGGTAGTGTTTTTATGTGAAAAAGATTTAAGGGATGTTAAATTAATGGTGAATACCAAGTTTCAAGATCTGAAAGTGGGTTTTGGGGTTTGAACAAGGAGGTTATAGTTTTATAGGCCTAAAAAGGGGGGTTTAGTATCTAACCTATCAAATCAATGTTTATTGTCTTGAAACCTGGAAAATATATGGTTTTGGAACATTTTTCAAGACTTTTTTTTTGTTTGGAGTTGTGGTCATACCATTTGTTGGTACTTGCTTTGAAAAAGAGGGATAATTGGGCCTAGTTGGTGTGTAGCAGGGTGTTGGTCTGAGTATTTCGTCCAAAAGATTAATAGTTTATTTTCACATATGCTATGTAACTTCCAAAAGGGTATCCAGATATATAATTTATTTTTCAAGTGTTTTGGGATTATTGTGAGTAAAGGTTAGAATGCCCGCTGAACAGGGCTACTAGGGAATTGGCCTATTTAGGGACCCGGGTAAGGGTTTGTGAGTTAACCAATTGATAGGGTGAGTGAAGCCTATTGGGTAAAGTGTAATAGGGTATGTTGAGACCCTAGGAATTGTTGTAACAAGTTGGTGAGGTTGATAGTTCTATTTGAGCATCTTGGCGAAGCCTAGTGAAGGAAGGTGAAACAAGAAGAGTTGAGTTTTTGAAGAAACAAGAATGAAAAGTTGCAATGTGATTGTGGGAGGGTCCATGATGCTCTACATAATAGTGGTATTAAAGCAAGGTAGTAGGTCCTTACAGATTTCAGATTGAAGACTGAGAGATAAAAGAGGAAACCATCATGGAAGAAGGTGAAGAAATGTGGGCAAGGTATGCTCAGGGGCACTCTATATTCCGGACACAATTCAAATGCAGGGGTAAGGTATGCAAGGTTGTTGTTAGCAGTGGTTCTCTTGAAAATATAGTCTCAGTAGAGATGGTTGAGAAGTTGAACCTTCCAAGGAAACCTCTTGAGTCACCTTACAGAGCATATGGGGTAAGCAATGATCAATGGGTTGATGTTAAAGAGCAAGCATATGTTTCTTTCAGCATTGGTTCATATTATGATACTATTCTATGTGATATTATGCCTTTGAGTGATTGTCATATGATCTTGGGTAGACTATGGAAAGTTGATGTTAAAGCCCTACATGATGGTAGAGAAAAATCATATGTTATTAACAAGGATGGGAAAAATTTTGTGATGACATCATTGCAAGATGACAAGGCAGCGTGGGGAATGTCAAGAATAAGTTTGATTGCAAGAAGAGAGTTCCTAAGGCATGAGAAACATAAGGATGGAGAAAAGATAGAGATAGAAGACACTTCTAGGCTTGAAGAAGACAAGGCAGAGTCTAAGTTGTAGGAAGAAGAGAGAAAAGAGCAGCAGGTAGCTTGTGAAGAGGAAGATGAACCTAATGGCAAAGAGGTTCCAAGAGTTGAGACAGAGGTAGATGATAAAGATGTTGGTGATGACAGCAAGGGTTCAAGTCTTGAAGGGCTTGAGTACAAAAAAGTGATTTTGATTGGGACAATGGAATGTCCTTTGGATGGAGTAAAGGGTATAGTGCAGCAAAGTACCCCTATGATAGTGAATTGTGAGGCTAATGATGTAGCCTTGAAGTTGGATAGAGAGTTGGTATGCCAAGAAGAATGGCATGAGATAAGGAATGAATTGTTAAAGGAAGTTGAGTTGGTTGATAAGATGATGATGGGCCATGAGAAGGCTAGTGAAAGTGTGAGTTCTCCTAGCATGGGGATGAAATATGCTGATGATAAGACTATGAGTTGTCTTTGGGTGGTAAGTCTGATTGCTTTGCAAATGTATACTATTGTGACTGAGATTCCAAACATGGTGAAGATGATGGATGTTGGTAGAAGTCAGATGGTGGAAGGGGCATGCTATTGCTTCTTGATTTTGTTGATTTTGCTATTGAATAAGAAACCAAGAGTGAAGATGAAAGGAAAGAGTCAGAGTATCAGATGTTTTGACATGTGTAAAGATGCAGGTCAGATAGAGAGCAGATGGGAGTAGCCTAATCAGAGCATAGAGGAGAAGATTCAAGTAGAAAAAGCAGCAATGAGGAGTACAAGAGACAAAGAATGGATGGGAAGTCAAGAGAATGACAAATAAAAACCCAAGGTGAAGATGAGAACACTACAAGGGAAATATGGTACAGGTTTTATGTTTGTTTATTTTGCAGGTACACCATTTCCAAGAGACTTGGAAATTTTTGAGGCGGGGAGTATGGTGCAGGAGCACCCAAGACAAGATTGGCCACCATGAGGCCATAATGAATATTTATGAGATAATTAATTCTATGAGGTTAAAATGACCATTTGATATTTTAAACATGGATAATAATGCCATTTGGAGTCATCAAACTCATGTAATGAGTCATTTTGTAATAAGTTGTCAAAATTGCCATGTTGGGCAAATAATGTCAAAATGAGTAATGTAATGGGGTTCAATGGGTAGAATAGCTCTTTAATGAGAATTTTAAGTTTCATAAGGTCTTGTGTGACCATATTAATGTAATAAAATTGATTAGAAAGTTTCAAGATACAAAAAAGTTAAAAACTTGTCAATTGACAACTAAAAGTGTCGATTTGACAATAAATTAAAGTTGTAAACACCCAAAAGTGGTTGTATGGGTGGTTAAGAGTTGGTTTTCATTTTCCATGAAGGGAAGAGGATTAAATATGTTTTTAATGATCCAAAATAAGTAGGTAGAGGGTCGGATTTGCTGGGCATTGTAAGAGTTTGGAGTTTGGCAATAAAAATACAAGGTTTTCCTTGCAATTTTGGTCTAAAATCTGCACTTTATTGGTCTGAAACTCTTCTTCTTTGTTTCATTTTTTATTGGAAATGGATTTGGAAATGTAGAGGATAGTTTTTAATATCATTTTATACTATTATTGAAGGTGTTACATTCAAATCTGATACACATCTATTTGTTGTCCTAAAATCTGCTGTAGGTGATTGTTTTTGGGAAGTTTTGAGAGTCACAATGCAAATGTGACCTATTCCACTTTATGTGGTGGTTGTTTCTTGTGGAATGGATCAGGAATATTTTATTATATGTATCTCTAACCTTACATGTGTAGGGAATAACATGGAGATGAAGTGTTGATACCCTAGGCTAAGGGATTGAGTGAGGAAAAGCATGAAAATGGAGGCATGAGTAGAGCAGCAAAAGATCTACCTTAAGGAGGTAGTATTTTTATGTGAAATAGATTTAAGGGATGGTAAATTAATGGTGAATACCAATTTTCAAGATCTGAAAGTGGGTTTTGGGGTTTGAACAAGGAGGTTCTAGTTTTCTTGGCCTAAAAAGGGGGGTTTAGTATCTAACCTATCAAATCAATGTTTATTGTCTTGAAACCTGGAAAATAAATGGTTTTGGAACATTTTTCAAGAAATTTTTTTGGTTTTTAGTTGTGGTTGTACCATTTGTTGGTACTTGCTTTGAAAAAGAGGGATAATTGGGCCTAGTTGGTGTGTAGTAGGGTGCTGGTCTGAGTATTTCATCCAAAAGATTAATAGTTTATTTTCACATATGCTATGTAACTTCCAAAAGGGTATCTAGATATATAATTTATTTTTCAAGTGTTTTGGGATTATTGTGAGTAAAGGTTAGAATACCCGCTGAATAGGGCTACTAGGGAATTGGCCTATTTAGGGACCCGGGTAAGGGTTTGTGAGTTAACTAGTTGATAGGGTGAGTGAAGCCTATTGGGTAAAGTGGAATATGGTATTTTGAGACCCTAGGAATTGTTGGAACAAGCTGGTGAGGTTGATAGTTCTATTTGAGCATCTTGGTGAAGACTAGTGAAGGAAGGTGAAACAAGAAGAGTTGAGTTTTTGAAGAAACAAGAATGCAAAGTTGCTATGTGATTGTGGGAGGGTCCATGATGCTCTACATCAGTTAGGTTAGGTGGATAGAAGTTAGGAGACATGTGGGTAGTTTGAATTTAAAAATTCAAATAATAGGAAAAGACTAATTAATTCTCAACAACTCATAAATTGATTTGTTTGATTAATTAGGGGATTAGAAGAATTGATTGAAAATGGGGGGAGGATTAATTAATTTGAATTAATTAATCAAAGGGGATTATGAAATGAACTTAATGATTGAATCCTTAAATTTATTAATAAGTAGCTGAAAGGGGGAATTTAATCAAATTGCTTAATGAATTCAATTAAATTAGGAAGGGGGATTAATTAAATAATTTCTTATTTAATTAATTATCTTCATACCATTTTTAGTTGTATTCAATTCCTACAATCATAGATAGCTCTTCTATCAAATTGCTAAGGTATACCTAGCAAAAAATGACAAGCACTCATAGGCGAGATATCACACAAGACTTCATCCCTAAAAGGACCAATACTAAAGTTCACCCAACACTACTCTTTCATCTCTACCACATGATCATCTTTCAACCATCCCACCATGTAAGGACAATGATGCTTAAGCCTCTTCAAACCAAGTTTGTTCACCATCTCTTTTGATACCAGATTATCAGTACTTACACTATGCACAATAACCTTATAACACTTACCTCTTGATTTGCAAACAGACCAAAAAAGATTCTTTCTTTGAGTAGGTTTGGTATCCTCACTTCTTTGCTCCATCAAGACTCTTCTAAACATAAGGGATTCTCCTGGCTCTGGTTCGATCAAGTTTTCACCTGCAACTCTAGTTTTTGGATCTTCACATTCGAAGAAATTCCTTATGTTTCCCTTGTTACTTTTAGGACATTCAAAATATCTATATCTAGTTTCTCCATATTTTAAATATGTACCTAAGAACTTGATGTAGGAGCATCCTCGGTTCATAGCTATCTTCCATCAACCAAAAATATTTTCCTTTCTATTTTTCTTTCTATTTGCAATTTCAACATTTCTTTCTATGTGTCTCAGATCCTATGGATTTTGATTCTACTTGAATACTTGATCATCTTCCTTATTCCCAAACCATACAACATTTGGATCTTTTTCTGGCAATTTATCACTATCAGTTTCCATGATAGTTTCTTATTACCAGTTGAGAATTTCCTGTTACGATTTGCCTGGACCTATTTGCATTTGTGATCTATCGGACCCCATCCATATCTTGCAGAGCCCTGAGTGTTGATTCCAATGTTTCTTGGAGTATGGACAACCTTTTCCCATGATCTACACTTCATTCTTAGATTTTTCAGAGGAATCTCTTGGCGGAGGCTGACCTTGTTGGTTTTACACCTTAGGTCTTGTTCCTTGGGTTTTGATCCCTTTTGGGCCGACTGGATCCCTTGGATCGTATAAATAATTATAATTGAGCATTAGAATGGGACGATCAAACAATCAAGTAGTTAGACCGAGCATAGAAGATAGATCTTAAGATTGAAGATCCTAGTTGTGACCTATTCTGTACTTTGAGCATGTTTTAGCAGGCCTGTGAGTCAGTTTCTATAACTTGGTTGTTATCAGTTGGTTGTAATCAATTTTCATGAAATAAATCAATCTGTTATCCATTGCCTCCATCATATCTTTCTGTTTCCATTGTGTTTACTCTTGTTGACTGGTCTGGATTGATCTCTTTGAGGTTCCTCCTAACTGGTGACTACTTCAAAACTCCTTATTGCTACCTCCTTTCCTCTATGTCTTTTTCTTTGATTATTTACTCCATTTTGATTTTGGTTCTTCAGTAGTCTATTTCTCCATACTGCCACTCATCTGCCCTATATATGCATGCCTCTCTCTTCCCTTAGGGTTATTCTGTTGTCTCCTCTTCATTTTTTCCTCTTCCTTCAACGCATATTGATAAGCCTCCTCAATTATAGAAATCTTCAACATACACATCTCATCTTGAATGTTAAATTAGAGTTTATTTATGTATCTAGCCACCTTTTCCCTATCCATCTCTCAATGTCTAGATCTGATCATCACCTTGTACAATTATTTAGTATACTCCTTCACACTCACGTCCTTCTGCTTCAAGTTATACAACTTTTTGAATAACTCCAACTCATAGTCTCCCAAAATGAATTTAGTCTTCAATCTCACTACCATCTACCTCCACCAGGTGATTTTCATCTCACCATTCTCCACTTTATCCCTCTGCAACTCTTTCCACCATAAAGAAGCATTCCCTTTCAACTTAGTTTGTGCTAGCTGGACTCTCTCTGGGTCCTTAACATCTTAAAACTTGAAGTAGTCCTCCAAATCTCCAATCCAATCTATTAGCTCTTTCGGATTTAGAGAACCTGAAAAGTTTGATACCTCAACTTTATGAAATTTTCTTACTTATGCCACCACTCTAATAAATCTTTCTTCACCCTCTTCTAGTCTCTTAGCTTCTTCAGCCTCAAGCTCTTCTCTTGCCTCTTCAAATTCATCCTCCAATTCCAGATTCCTCCTCAAACCAGCCAATGCATTTCGGATCTCATTCCTCATCCCATTGTTGAAATCCTCCATCATCTACTCTACCCCTCTATGATTCATCCTTCTCAGTGAAATCTCCTCCTTTGCTCTGGTGCAACTACCTCAACTTGATGATCTGATTACAAGGTTTCAATTGCCTCTTCATTGACGATCTATTGAACATACTTGCAGCCTTCCTCAAATCGGTGATTTGTTCACCCAAAGGAATGCCTCAAGGTTTGCAACCAACTCTGATACCGTCTAATGCAACCATGTTTCAAAGGGTCCCTCAAAGAAAATAGTCTGGTTCATGCAGCAATAGTAACATAATAGAAGCACAAACACAATTCATAGAAAATGAAATCAGAGACATTTACAATATCATATATTCATCATAAATCATCAAGCAACATCCGAAAGTCAAAAAATTCTTGCAGGACCAGTTACATCATACATTCTAGATTATAATCATCTAGATCTCCAACTTACAAAGCATGAAACTAATTTATCGCATTTCTTCTTATCTACATCTATCTCTACTTCCCTATGTCTCTAAAGATCAATTACATCAATAAATATCATCTAGAACACATTTGGGTCAGCCACAAAAGATCATATTCTCCAAGATAGGAAAATGAAGTGTATAAGATGGGTCGGCCCAAAAGACATGAAGATCTCCTTTGTGAAAGAGCCAAAAGAAGTGCAGACCACCAAGGAAGGTCAATCAAGGACCGAGGAACATCGTGCAAGGTGCCAATTAGATCCACAAGCCAAGAAATCTCTCCACACAAGAAGAAATCTCCAACTAGTCGTTAAGCTCAAGAACTGCTCCGGGAATCAAGAAACAAACAATCCGGAAGTGATAACTTATTGTAAGAGAATCCAAATGAATTGGAAATATGAAATAAGGAATAAGAACATGTATAGAAGCCAAGAATCTAATCCACAACAAAAAAGGAACAACTATTGGAGAATTCTAAAAGAAACTTAGAAACTGCAACATAGAATAAGAACAAACAAAAACATACTTTTGGTTAATGCAAGATTTCTCATTGATCGAGGATGCTCCTACATCAATCCTATACATATCCTCCATCTCATCCTATCCAAATGCATCCTCTATTCTTACGTTAGGTCTTGATCGTGCTAGAGAAAAAAATAATGTATATGCATGCTTTGGAAAATGCAATCCTAAATTCATCCACCATCCATACCCAGTACACACTGTCCTTCCATCCCATTCATCCTTCATCCACCATCCTTCCATCCTTAATTCCACCAGCTCTAATGTGGGGCATTTCACTCCTTTGCAATATAATTCTTGGATCCCCATTCCACATATCTTTCATCCTTCAATCCTCCATATCCTATCACTATCCATCTACTTAATCCATCCATCTCCTATCCAAGCAATCTATTCCTCCATTCCATCTTTCTACTAAGCCTAGGTTTTCCCTTGTCTTTGGTCCCATTCATTCTTCTATCCTATCATGTCGCATCCATTTATCCTCATCCAATCTTATCCAATTTATTTATCCTCCTCCCATCTTTTTTTTCCAAGCCTAGGTTTTCCCTTATCTTTGGTCCCATTCATTCTTCTATCCTATCATGTCCCATCCATTTATCATCCTCCAATCTTATCCAATCCATTTATCCTCCTCCCATATTTTTTTCCAAGCCTAGGTTCTCCCTTATATCCACAATCCAATCCTATCATATCCAATCATTTATGCTCCTCTTATCCAATCCAATCCAATCGTATTTCCCATCCCATCCAATCCTATTAAATCATTAACCCCCCTCCCATATCATCCAATCCATTTATGATCCTCATCACACTGAGCTTTATCTAATCAAGCTGAGCTTTATCCCATTTACACTAAGCTTTCCCCATCACACTGATCATTTCCCATCTATCTGAGCTTATATTGACTTGAGCACAATCCAAACACCCATCAGTGATGTGTTAACCAAATCCAAGTGAAAATCCTCCCATCCACACACCCTACACAACCTACTTATTTTTTGCCTCCCATCAATCTATCCATACCCCACCCATTGGTATGCATCCTTCCCATGTATGGAAGTTTATCCAAATCTATCATCATGTCGATTAGGATGTATCCTTCCCATGTCTAGTAGTCAATCCAAATCCCCATCCTACTCTTGGTAAGAGATGTTAGTTGGCCATGTGCATGTTGTTTGCATGATTGAGATTTTCACTTTGATTTTGATCTTGTGTTTTATGACTATACCTATTCAGTTTTGCCTTGATCATCCTATATCTTGATATGTCTTCTTTGGTGTATAATGGGGCATAGTTTTTGTGGTATGGTGTGTTTGATTGTTTCTCTTCTACGATCCTTCAATCTTGCATCTACACCATCATCAGTGTTTGTGAACCTGTGTGCATTGGGACACCTATTTTTTGAGGGTCTAGTCCATGCATTAGATATTCATAACATCCTGACTTCTATAGACAGTGGTGTAGATCATCCATTACAATATAAAAACTACGTTTTCTCTCCACATCTACACAACAAGAAATCCCATCCACTTACTTTATTTCATTCATTCATCTCATTTCATCCATTTATCTTGGAGACCCCAATATATTCATTCATTCCCCTTTCATCATCCTTTCATCTCCAATTCTCTAGTCCTCAATCCATTTTGAGAGAACATTCATGTTCTTAAGCCCACATGTCCTCTTGAGGGGGCATACCACTACCTCCTTGTCATCCTTCCTCATCTCACCTATGACTAGGGCATCATGCTACTAATATTAACCCCTTTTATTCACAATATTTTATTCTTCTTTGATATAACATCACTTCATGATGCTATATCAAACAGGGGCAAAATGTAAACGTCTAAAATTAATTAAATTAATATTTAATTAATTTAATCCTCTCCACATAATTAATTAATTTAATTGTGTGTCCCTTTCCTTTTAAAATTAATTAAATCAAATTTAATTGATTTTATTGCAATAATTAATTTATTAATTAATTATTCCCCCATTCTTGTAGAGTCATCTCAATAATTATTTCTTCTAAATCCCACTTAGTTGATTAATTTCAATTAACTAAGCTAATCATGTGATTCCTACAAATCACTTCTTTTAACCCTCACTTAGCCTAATTTATTCTTCTAGAAGCATGATTATCATTATTCCTCAATTTTAAATTCCTCCACTCATTCTCTCTCCTCATGTCACATCCTCCTAACTTTCCCACTTGCACTCTAATCACTAATTAATCCACCTAATCAATCTTCTTAATCATTTGCACATCCCTAATCACCTTGATTAGGGATGAGTCAACTCTTTTCCATAATTCTACCCACTTTGGTCCTTTCAAGGAAATTCAAATTCTTCGAATCTCCCCACGCCACCTCTTCCCAAGGAATTTTTAATTCCTTTATCCATTTAGTCTTTCCACACATCTCTTATTTTAGAATTTTTAATTCCTCCTCCCTTCCCCCAAGGAATTTTATATTCATTTTTCTCTTCCCAATGTATTTGGGAGCTCTTCCCCATGTACCTTGAGGGGTGTGGTGAAAAGAAATGCCTCTATGGCACATCTCTTGGTCTCCACACCTTGTCCTCTCAATCCTCTCCCAATCTTTCTTTCAATCTCAACCCTTCATTCTCAAATAAATCTTGGCCCTTCATTTTGGCCTTCTCAAATATATAAATTAGAGTCCCATCTCCTCACAAATCATCCACCTTTCATGTAGTTGTATACTAGGCTTTTGAATTCCAAATCCATCAATGATACCATCATACGCCCAAATATCCCCTCATCTTATCGAATCCATCACACCCATGGTCATCATTTAAATCCAATCCCATCTTGTTGTTTAGTGGAGAGCAATCCACAATCCTATCAAATAGCCATTCCAATCAAGTGGAGAAGGGGCACATTCTTCACTTCACCTAAGGCTCAATCCAAGGGAGGAGAAGAAGGTATAAAGTGTCATTTGCATATTTATTGTTTTATATGTGTTTTTATGATTAATAAATGCATGTGAGCACTCTAACCATTTTCTCATCTTTGTCCATTTAAAAAATAAAATGGCATCTCATTTCTTTTATATTAAACATTATTTATATATACATGAAATATAACACTTAAGTATATTTCTTATACTTTAAGTTATATTTCATGTATACATTGGCATGTTGTTTGAGAGTGGTTTCAGATCTCTAGGAAATATAATACAAATTCTAGATTTTAGAAGATCTTATAAATTTTTAGACTTAGTCAAATTTCAATAATCATCAAGCTCCTATCAGCATTTTCTAGCTCTCTTTATCTTCCTTGAGCTCTAGACTCATCTCTCTCTCTATATCACTTTTCCTCTATCTCCTCTCCACCTCTTTATATATTTCTCTCTCTTCTGTCTCTCCCAAAATGTAGACCTATCTCTCTATCTCTCTCTTTCACATCCTTAACTCTCTACTCTTTGTCTCCTATCTCTCTTCACACCTCCCCTCACTCCCTACCTACCTCTATTTATCTACATATACCTCTCTATCTCTACGTATCTTTCTCACCCTCCCTACCAACTTATCTTTCTATACATACATATCTCTTCCACTTGATATCTCTCTCTTTCCATCCTTGCCTCTCCACCCCTCCCTCTTTCCCTCTCCACTTTTATCTCCCCTCTATCCCCTCTCTACCTCTCTATCTTACTCTCTTCTTTCTCTCTCAAAATATAGACCTATCTTTACCTCTCTCACACATCTTTAACTCTCTACTCTCTATCTCCTCTCTCTACACACATCCCCTCACTCCCTACCTACCTTTATTTCTCTACATATACCTATCTAGATCTTTCTCTACATACCTTTCTCTCCCTCCACTCCTCCCTCCTTTAATTTTATCTCCCTTCTATCCCCTCTATACTTCTCTATCTCACTCAGTCCCCTCTATCGCAAAATCTAGAACTATCTCTACCTCTCTCACACATCCTTAACTCGCTACTCTTTATCTCTACTCTCTCTATACACCTCCCTTCACTCCCTACCTACCTATATTTATCTATATATACTTCTCTCTCTACATGTGCCTTCTCTCTCCCTCCCTAAAAACTTATCTTAGTCTACATACTTCTCTCTTCCACACTCTCATTCTTTCTCCCTCTCACCCCCTCTCTCTCTCTCACACACACACACCACCCTTTCTTTCCTCTCTAATTTTATCTCCCCTTTATCCCTCTCTACCTCTCTATCTGACTCTCTCCTCTCTCCCAAAATCTAGACCTCTCTACCTCTCCCTCTTAGACCCTTAGCTCTCTACTCTCTATATCCTTTCCCTCATTTCCTACCTACCTCTATTTCTCTACATATAAATCTCTATCTCTTTACATACCTTTCTCTCCCTCCCTACCAACTTATCATTCTCTACATACATCTCTCTTAGACTAACCTATGTTTCTTTCTCCCTCTCACAATCTCTGTCTCTCCCTTACACACCACCCCTCCTTCCTTCCCTATCTACTTTTATCTCCCCTTTATCCCCTCTCTACCTCACTCTCTCCTCTTTATCCAAAAATCTAGACCTATCTCTCTACCTCCCCCTCCCATATCCTTAACTAACTACTCTTTGTCTCCTTTATCTTTACACACCTCCCCTCACTCCCTACCTACCTCTATTTCTCTACGTATACATCTATATCTCTCTCTACATACCTTTCTCTCCCTCCCTACCAACTTATATTTCTCTACATACATATCTATTCCATCCTCTCTCTCTTTCCCTTCCACCCCCCCTCTCTCTCCATCTCTACTTCTCTGCCCCTCCCTCATTCCCTCTCTCCCACTCTCTACCTATCCATCTCTCTCCACTTCATTCTATCCCCCCTCTCACTCTCTCTACCTACCTCTCCTTCCCTTAATCTCTACGTTTATCTCACCTCTATCCCCTCTCTACCTCTCTATCTCACTCTCTCCTCTCTGTCCTAAAATCTAGACCTATTTGTCTACCTCTCTCACACATCCTTAGCTCTCTATTTTCTATCCCCCCTCTCTCTCCATCTCTACCTCTCCACACCTCCATATTTCTCTCTCCCCCTATCTACCTCCATCTCTCTCTACTTCTTTCCATCTCCCCTCTCCCTCTCTTTCTATCCATATATACTCCCAAAAACTCTCTTTATCTCCCTCTCACTCTCTCTACCTACCCCTCCTTCCCTCTTTACTTGTATCTCCCCTCTATGCCCTTTCTACCTCTTTATCTCACTCTCTCCTTTCTCTCTCTCAAAATCTAGACTTATCTCTCTACTTCTCTCTAACATCCCTAACTCTCTAGTTTGTATTCTCAATCTATACACACCTCCCTTCACTTCCTACCTACCTCTATTTCTCTACATATACCTCTCTCTCTACATACCTTTCTTTGCTTTCCTACTAACTTCTCTTTCTATATATACATCTCTCTTACACCCTCTATATTTCTCCCTCCCACCCTATCTCTCTCTCTACCTCTTCACCCCTCTCATTCTCCCCCACTCTACCTATCCATATCTCTCTATTTATTTATATCTCCACTCTCCCTCACTTTCTATCCATCTATGTCCCCAATCACTCTCTTTATCTCCCCTCTCATGAACTCTACCCACCTCTTTCTCCCTCTTGGGAGTTAGATGGATAGGCAGAGGGAGAGAAGAGATATAAATAAGTAGAGAGAGATGGATAGGTAGAGATTGGGAGAGAGGGAAATGGGGAGGGATCAAGATGTAGAGATGGAGGGGGGAGATAGAGAGAGGGGAGGTGGAAGAGAGATTTATGTAGAGAAATATAGGTAGAGAGAGAGAGAGTTAGACAGATAGATCTAGATTTTTGAAGAGAGAGGAGAGAGTGAGGAATATTTAGAGTAGAAAGTGTATGGTTGCCCTATCTCAAACCTCTGGAAGATTTGAAAAAATGAGAAGGGAAACCATTAACAAGAACCAAAAAGGAGAGCAAGACTATTAGATTCTGGGAAGATTCATGGCTCCCTTTTGGTCCTCTTTGTGATTTCCCTGATTTTGCTCCTTTTATGGATGATTGCAAAGAGGATTTTGGTGTTATTTTTGCTGATTACTAGAGAGATTTTGGTTGGGTTAATTTTTCTGAGGCTTTTCCTTCCTTACGTCCTATCCAACTGTCTCTTCTCTCTTGTTTTCTTTGTCTGAACACTAAGGACTCTCTAATTTGGAAAGGGACTTTTTCTAGCCACTTTTCAATGGCATCTATTGTTTCTTTGTTGTCTCCTACTCCTTCTCCCCCCCCCCCCCCCATTTTTGGCTTATGCTTCAGAATAAAATTCTTACTATTGATAATTTAAGTAAAAGGGGCTTTCCTCTCACCAATAGATGTTTTCTTTGCTTGTAGGAGGAGGAATTAGTTTCTCATTTGGTTCTTCACTACTCTTTTGCCTTTGAAATTTGGAGTTGTGTGTTTCGAAAGTGGAGCCTCAGTTGGGTCTTCCCTCAGCATATTTTGGATTTCTTTCAATGGTGGAGATGCCCCTCTTCTAACCCATCCTTTAAGTTGTTGTGGTCCTTTATTTTCCCTCATGTTTCTTGGGGGATTTGGAAGGAGAGAAATAATCATGTTTTCAGAGACTCCTCTCTCCCCCCTAATGTGGTTGCTGAAAATATTTGCAAGGCTATTTCTGAGAATGTTAATATGGTCTTCAGTATTGGATCCTCGTACTCCTCAAACCTAATCAATGACTTTGAGATTTTTGTTTCTAAGGAATGGAGTTTGGTTCTACCAAAATTTCATAGATAGAGGCATAAGACTAGAGATAATTGTGTGTGGAATTTCCCTCCTTCAGATTGGGTTAAAATTAATTTTGATGGGGAAACTAAGGGCAATCTTGGGTTGGTTGGGTGTGAGGGAGTGATAAGGGATGAGAATGGTAGGCGTATTGCAGCGATGGCACTCCCCGTAAGTACACAAACCAACCACCTTTTTGAAGCCATGAGCGCCTTCCAAACTTTGCAAATTGCTAAGCAACTTCAATGCAGGAAGGTGTGGATTGAGGGAGATTAGAATAATATTATTCAATGTCTTAAGGGGACAAGTTCACCTTCATGGACAATTGAAAATATTATTAATGGCTCTAAGAATATAATCAATACTTTTGAGGAGTCTTATATTTCTCATAACTATAGAGAAGGTAATTGTGTAGCAGACTATTTTGCTAACACAGGGGTTAGAATTAATACTAGGAAGGTGTGGTTTAATGAAGACACTTTGAATTTACACTCCTTATGCATGATCAAACACATGATAGATATGAGGAGCTCCCTACTATTTTCGATGATGAAAGTTATTAATTTTTTCATCATTTTCTGGCAAGCATTTGGGTTGGTTGCCTTAAGTTGTTATTATTACTGCCAGACTTTGCATGTTTTATGGGCATTATTTTCTTTTGAAGTTGTTTCTGGTTTTTCTGTTGCTAACTCTGTTCTTCTGAAGTTGGTTGTCTCTGAGCTGAGTTTCAATACTATGGGGGGTCAGAGGCACCGGGTGGAACTTCCTAACTATGTTAATTGGAAGAAGAATCCTACCATTTGGTATAGATTGCAGAAGGGGGGAGTGGTGACTTTTTTGGAAAAGTTGCATGGGCATAACCAGAGTGTTACGAGACAATTTGTGAAGGGATGGAAGGATGGTAAGGTGCATCTGTTTGGAAGGGTGACCAAGATTAACAAAGAACTTACTGCTGATGTGATGAGAATGTTAACGTAGGGGATTAAATTTTACAGAGAGAAAATATATGATGTTGTTGTGAAGAGATTCCCCAAGAAAGAGAAGGAATGTGAATGCCCAGTGAAAGCCAATAAGACCCACTTTGAGTTGAAGTAGATTAAAGCCATATGGCGGGGGATTTTGAAGGTGATTATGGAGTTCTTCACTTTGGATGAAAGGTTCACTAAAATCTACGGGTATCATTTTGTGTTCCTTAACCATTTTCATCTTAATGAGAAAATATCGTTCCCATTTTATTTGATGTCTTTGTTGAATGCAAGTACTGCCGATTTTAAGGAGAACCCCCATGTTAATCCTTCTTTACACCAAGGTTTAATCACTCTAATATTTGAGCATTTGAAAGTTAGGGCTTCTGGAAACCCCTGTAAACCATCCCCTGTTACTGCTCAAGATATTGATGATAGTGAGGATTCAGAGTCATGATGGGAAACTGATAGTGATGGTGGGGATTTTGTCCATCATTCTAGAAAAAAGGCCAAAACTAGGTCGAAGACGGTTGCTGCGGGTGTGAGTAAGGGTTCCCCTAGTGCTAGTGGTGAAGGATCAAGTAAACTCCCTAAGGGTAAATCTCGAAAAGCCACTTTGAAGGTTTCTGATAGCTTTGATGATCGAGAGTCCTTGAACCAAACTCAAAATGTCGAGGTGTCATCTTCTTCTCATGGCTTGGAACAAAATTCTCAAGATTCGATGGATTTTTTCCCATTGGATTTTCATCCTAAACAGGAGATACTATTTGATGTGCTCAATGTCGCCAAAAATATCTCACTAGAGGTATTCCATCTTTTCAGGTGGGTGTTCTATGAAATAAAAAACATCAATCTTAAGCAGCGGTCTTTATCTTCCAAGATGGAAGTTATGCATGCTAATATTAAAGATTTGTCGCATGGTACTGTGAGTGCTCACCCTATCGATGTTGGTAAAGAGATGGTTGAGGGTACTTTGACAGGTGTCTTGTGGACTGAAAGTGAAAAATAGGTGAGGACGAACTGTTTGGCTAAGAATATGGAAGCTACTCAGCGTGTTAAGGAAATATCTGATAAAAAATTTGTGGATATGGAGGTTAGAATTGCTAATTGTGAAGATACCCTCTGGGGAATTATGGAAACTATTTAGAATATTGTGAAGGCTTTTGCTGATACTATGTCGACCATGGTTAGCAAGCGGGAGAAATCTCACATGGATAGGGTTTTTGTGGACGTGGAAAAGGAGATGGTTGTTGGTGCTGGTGATTCGAGTCCTAGAGGAAAGAACACTCATGCTAGTATGAAGAAGAAATCCATTGAACTGCTTTAGGACATTCTAGACTTGAAGAATTTTGCCAAGAAGATGCACCATCTTAGTGCTGATGTTGAGGATAACCTTAAAAATTTGGGTTGATTTTTCTATTGTTGGTTATGTGTTGATAATTTGTTGGCCTTTTGTTGTTTTTGTGGGCTAGGTGGTCTTTTGTTTGTCTTCTACTATCTCTTAGTCCTGTGCGGTTGTTTTTGTTATAATTTTGTTATGAATGGACTTTATATTATCTATCTTTTGTAATCTAATGTAAAAGGTTTCGGGGTCCCTTCAAAATCTACTTTCCCCATAATCAAAAACCTCTAGAGACATTGGCACCAATTTCTTCCATCTTGGTATAAACAATCACCCTTGATGGTCTTATTTTCATGGGAGAGGCCATAAAACTGTATGGTAAAATTTAAATAAATAAAAAGGAAATAGATTCAAAATAATAGCTTGCAAGAAAGGAGAGTTTTTGGCAGGTATTGATCAAAGACCTTCAATAGATGGTAAATGACGATGTAAATACCTTGGTCTATAAAAAAATATTTTTTATAAAGTAGAATCAAATGAAACTAGCTCATGGTTCAAAGGTGTTGAATAGAAATTACTAACTATAAAGACAAATAATTGAATTCAAAAGGCTTGTAAAATCGTGTGATAAAATAAAAAGTATAATAGTTTGGCTATCTGGTTGTTCTTGATTTTGATATCCTCAAAGAAGATAAAATTGAGTTGGCTAATGTTATTTTTGTTAAAAAGTTATTTAGAGGCATGATTATAGATGATATTCACAAGGAGAATTTGGATAAAAATGCAATGAGGAAGCTCAACAACATATCATCTTGATTTGTAGGTTGTCATAAATACATTTCAATCTCTCGCAAGCAGATAAATGAAGTACTAGCAACCTGGAAATTATGCTTCGTCAATACTAGTATACTTGGAGCTAAGTTGATAATATCAATGGCTAAGAAATTCAAGAGCTTGAAAGCCAAATTATTCTTCATATAATTCATAGAAGCACAGTCTCCATAACTTGAAGCTACAAAAGAACAAAATTTTGTATGGAGCTTTTCATCTCTAACAAAGCTTTATATGAAGCTTTTCATCTCTAACAAAGTTGAAGCTTTTATCTTTATTTTCTTCTATTAGTTTATCAATTTTGTAACTTAAGTCAATTATTATGACTTAATAACATGCACATTTTATCATATAAAATAAATACTAAAGTAAGGTTATATGAATTTAAATTATGCTCTACCATTTTTTGCAATTTTTAGGGCTCCTCACTTTCCTATCAATGGAGGTGCAGCGTAGCTCTGAGATTCGATCATGTAGAGGATAAGAAAGTGTTTCCTAGGGATGGAGATACTTTATTTATGGTCTTACAAGGTAATGATGGGGGGTTTTACATTTTGGATAAGATCTCTCCATAGGCTAAGAGTTCTCGATGAGGATGTTTGTAGGTTTGGTGGCAGGGGCAGGGATGTACAGTCATTAAACCACCCCTCTTCTCTTTTCTTCCTCTACCTTTTCTTTGCCTAGAACAACTTATTTCTAGTACAATCTTCTCCCATTTATTTGATCAAATCATGTCATGAAGGTCTATTTAGGTGAAGCAATTAGAGATAGGAAATGATTCTTAAAGGATAATGTTCTTTGTAGGTTTACAAAAACTTTGCTGAAATTAAGTGATCTACATGCGTGAATCACTAAATATTGGAAGGAGGACATGAAGGAAGAGGTTTGCATTTATCTCTATGTTGAGGGTTTCTTCATCTTTCAATTTTATTAGCTTGAGGACAAAGAAAAGTTGTTGGAAAATGGTTTATCGTCTCTAGTGGAGATTTCTTACGCTTAAAGTCTTTGTTCTCGTCCTTTGGAGGTAGAAATGAAAATTTCTCAATTGTGTACCTAGGTATATCTTCCATATATCCCATTGAAATTTTGGGAAATTGAGAGCCTACAAGACATTGCTAATGGTTTAAGAAAGTATTATTGCACTTCCAAGGAAACAACAAAGTATGCAAGCTCGACTTATGTATGTTTGTGCGTTGAGATGGATTTGACCAATGGTCTTCTTCTAGAGATATTTTTGATGGTATGCAATAAATGTTGGAGGCAACCAATGGATTATGAAATAATATTTCAAATGTAGGAAATGATTCTCGATGGACCATGTTACCCACATATGTCAAAATATGATAGCATGTGATCAAGGTGAACAAACCTCCTTTGGTAGACCTACATGGTGGATTGGGGTGGGGTCACACCATTATATTATTGCTCCAAATACACAAAATGGCATAGAAGCTTCTTATGCTCAACCAAAAGATGTTCCAAAGCTAATTCCACTATTTTATCGCATTCCCAAAGACTTGGCTCATGCGTTCCCTCATGACCATCCCACAAAAGGTGAGGTCACATAAGCTTCACTAGCCATATCAGAGAGTTATATCTCAAAAACTATGGCTGCTCTTACGGGATTGTAAAGTTCTCTTGAACTTTGCAAGTTTGATATTGAGAGGGGCGGAGGGTAAAAAATCAAACAAAATATAAAACTCAACAACAAATTGAGTCAAAATGGGTTCAATTTAAAAGGAAGAAGATCCCCTCCCCACACAAACCCTAATCATCAAATGGCATTAAGGTCATATAAAAAATGGCCATGAGGAGTTTTGTATTTCACCACTATTCATGGGTCTCTGCAAAATTTGGCACTTATTAGACAATTAACTAAAAAATTGAAAGGAAATAAACAAAATAGAATGGTAAGGATGGTTTAGCATAGGCTTTGTTATTGTAAGTGGAAATAATAACCATTTTTTATATGTTCCAGAATAGCCCATTTTGTAAAAATAGATGTAATATCTTTTTTGATATTAATGTAAACTCTACAATCTTATTATTATATTGTAATCCTAAAAAGTTGGTTATAAAAAGGAAATCCTATATATTTATGTATAAGGGTTATTTTATGGGGATCATGAAGAGGGGATCAAGGAAAATTGTAGAGGAAAAAGAGATTTTTTTCGATCATTTTTGAAATATAATAAAAAAGAACATTTATTATTCCATTCATTGCGCTTTCTTTTATGTTATTAATTTTTCTTACCTTAAATTTATAATTATTCTCAAAATATTCTTTGGTCAAAGCAATCAATTTTAATTTTATTTTTAAAAAATAATATTAGAAAAGTTGTTATATTTCTAATTTCATTTTTAAAAAATGCAAATCTATTTATAAGATGTGAATCTTTGTGTTTATGTCATTGTTAAAAATACCTATGGATCCTCTTGAGAAAGAAAGATACCAAAACTATCTAAGGTGTTCTCCTCTTTGTTTTAATTTTAGCTTTCATTGACCTTTATTACTTTGCGGTTAAAAGATCACCCCAAAACACAAAACCTTTTCTTATAAGGGAGTTGCCCCTTTTTTTGGAGGTGGGGAGAGGGGGAAGTTGGGGAAGTGCCCAATTTACTGCCTCTTCGATTAAAAACATAGAATAAATTACATCAGTAAACACAGAGCGTAATAGATTCCTAATAGCCTCTATGACCTTTTATGCTCTTTCCAGTTGCTCAAGAGGAAACAAATCTTCATTCTCTCCGATAATATACTCATAAGTCTCCATGTTGTTGTTCCTCAGATAGTACCTCATTACAACCACTATATCATTTTAATCCTCGTCTTTAATCACCTCCTCAATCCAAATGCATCTACAACCAGACCAAAGAAGAAACTCATTTTTAGTTTTTCAGGGTATTAGCGGTCAGGACTCGCAGATTAAGGGATGCCAAACAGTTGATGGCTTTCTTTGCATCGGAAAGATCTTCGATTTCACATCGGAAAGATCTCCAGTATACTCTCCATTCACATGTTCGATTTCCAGCTTAGAGCCTTTTTTGTTATCATTGATCGAATGACATTTAAAGAATCTCCTTCTATCTCTAGATTTGTTAGCCCTTTGTCCTTGCAGAGTTGCAAACCCAGCTGAAGGGCGGTGAATTCAGCCTCATTATTGGTTCCCGCGAGCAACTTCACTGATCCCCCGAGACCATCTCACCTCTCTCGTTTCTGATGATGAAATTAGTTCCGTTCAAATCCGAAAATCACATGCTAAGCTTACACTTCTAGACTTAAAAGTGTTGAACACTCATAGTTGACTGACATTCTCTAGGCTTAATATGTTGCTTAAGGTGTGTGGTCATACTAACAATACATTTTTAGGCTTAAAAGTGTTAAACACTGAGAGTTGACTAGCATTCTCTAGGCTTAACTTGTTGCTTAAGGTGTGTGGTCACACTAACAATACATTTTTTGGCTTAAAAGTGTTAAACACTCGGAGTTGACTAGCATTCTCTAGGCTTAATATGTTGTTTAGTGTGTGAGATTTAAGGTTGGTCGATCGATTGTTATTGTTTATTAGGCCTCCTTTTAGGGAATGAGATGGGGCTAGACCTTTATCGTTTCATCATCCCAAGTGGAAAACAATAGGTGATGGTCCTTTGTTGATTTGGCATTTATGTGCTCACTTATTGCCATCTCTATCCAATTCAACAAAAAAATCCAACTTTGTCACTTTATCATTAAAAATTCTGACATTTCTCTCCTTCCACAGAAGCCAAACCAGCATTGTCAGGACTCATTTCGAGTTGTGTTGTTGTATTTTATAGAGTCAAATGAAATATCTAATAATATCATGAAATTCATCCACTAACACATCTATAGATCAAAAACATATTGGATTGGTCATGATGCAATTTTTGTTAAGGTTGAAATTGTTAATCAAAATAAATGCATATAAATTGGTTATAAAATATCTTAAATAATAATAGTCAATACTTTTAAAATAATTACAAATTTTAAATTCATTTCAAATATTTAAAAAAAAATATATTATATAAGATAAAAAATGAAAATAAAAACATTCAAATTATCACATTTTTTTTAATTTTAGATGACAATTGCGCAGGCAATTTGTCATGAACTACTACATATATACTTGTTTTATTTCTATAAGATTTATCGTTCACTTCAGAATCACTTCTCAAAAATTTACATTAAAATGATTAAAATTAAATTGCACATCTTAACATTTTACAGTTTTCTTGCAAAAAGACAAATGAAAAAATAGTAAAAGACAAGAAGACAAAAACCCATACAACAAAAAACATCAAAAAGGTAATCAAAACAATTTATATAAATATGTACAATCCAGACTCATTTATTCATCCACTAACTAATACTATTTTTCTCCTTGCAACCCAAGATCCAATATGAATTGAATATATGAATGGCAACAAATTTAGAAATACCACTTTGTTGAGGCAAATGCAATTTACATTGGGCTTCAACTTACTGTTCGTGGAGCGCATAAGAAGGTATGGCTTGAAAGTGATTCACTTAATATCATTAATTGTTTGATAAAAACAGACGCCTCCTAGTTGGAAAATCAAACATTTAATCCAGGGCTGCCTCATTATGATTACCAAGTTGGACGAAATTCAAATAACCCATGTTTTTCGAGAAGGTAACCAACCCACAGACTACGTGGCCAACTTAGGTGTGGTGTATGAGAAAATCAAATTGTGGACGACAAGGGAAAGCTTCCCAATGAACTTGTGTGAGTTGATACAAAGGGATGCATAAGATCTTATATACTCCCAATGACTAAATATTAATGATGCTATCCTGTCACATGAGTAAATCCACTTGTAATAAGTGGAATCGACACAACACTAAGGCTTCTTGATTATTCTTGGTCTCTTGGTTTTGTGTCTCCTTGTTTGAGTTTGGGATTAAGACTATGAACCTCAAAATTAGCAAGGGCAATTCAAACATGGGGGGAGATAAAAACAGAATGGAGTTGTCCTCATGCCAGAAATGGGAACAAAATAAGAAAATGTGGACTAAAATTTTGGATGGTGGTCTTGTACCATACCTCAAAAAATTGCATGGTCAAGATCTCGGGGTGATGGAAGGGTGTGAAGGGTGTGAAGGGTTGGAACAACGACATTCTCACTGCTTATGGAGCTGAATTCAAAGTTAATGAGGTGTTTATAGCCAAAATTACTATTTTGCAAATGGAAGGGAAAATTTTTTACAGAGAGTAGAAGGCGACAAAGGAAGCCCTATCTGTGTTCTTCGACAAGTAGAGTGAAAGGGACAGAGTGAGGAAAATGGCTAATGAGGGCTACAACAGAAAATACCTATTGAGTCTTTGGGCAGAGGTGGAAGAGGTGGTTATGAGGTACATCACCTTGGATGGCCACTTTGTTAGTATTTTTTCCTACCATTTCATTATTTTAAATCATTTTAGACATGATAGGAAATTTTCTTTGTTGTTTTATTTACTCTCGTCCCTAGAGCATAGTCTTTCTAATCATGCAAAAAACAATGATAACCCTATTTTACATGAAGGGTTGATTCTCCTTATCATGGAATAAGACAAATTGAATGAGGTCAAGTCATCCCCTATCCACAAAATTGAAAGCGACCCTAAACCCTCGACTGGCCCTGATGTGCATGTGGTGTCAAACATTGAAATTGAAGATGTAAAGGGGTCGAGTCAAATGGCCATGGATTGGCAAGATCTTCATGTGCTAGATGATGACCTAAAATACCGGCCCTCGGAGAAAGAGGGACCCCCAAAAGGCCACTCAAAGAACTAATAGTAGAAAAAAGAGTAAACCCCACCCTAGACTTGCAACCAAAAAGTACAAAACCCCTCCTTCCAAACCCTAGGATATGGGGCATATTAGCTCTAAAAAATAAAAAAAGGTGGGGAAAGCGGTGGAGAAAAAAGGAAAAGGGGAAGATGAGATTAAATTGGATATTCCCCTCAATGTGGACCAGGTGAACCCTAGAGATGGTAAAAGTGATGAAGCAAATATTGATATGCTTCTGGCTAACTCAACCACTAGTCAAGAAAAGTTCTTTCGATGGGTGACTAGAGAAATTCTCTTCATCAAACAGAGTATAAAAGATATTATCAACACCTTTACTAAGAACTCAATGCCTGATAAAATCGATAAACTCCTTAAAATGATACATAAATTGATAGAAGATGTGAAGGTCATGAAAACAGAGCATAAATCTAGAACAACCAATTTGGAGAAGGGTATGGATGAACTAAAGGGTAATCTCTGGGGTTTGGAGGAGATTCTTAAAGAGGCTATGAACAACAGTGTTGAAGGCCTCAAAAAGTTGAATGAGAAAACTGCAGTTCATAAAGCCCATCCACTCAGTAGTATTATGCCTTCAGGTGCCAAGTCTAAAAAGAAAAATCTGGATATAAATCCATAGGGAGCGGAAGTGCAAGTGTCTATTGGACCATCAACCAGGACTAGGAGCAGGAACCAAGAGAAAAGCACCACAAGGACCATCATGGAGGATCTTGAAGACATAAACAAAAATATAATTGAGAAAAATTCCAATCTTATGGAAGCTCTTGGTTAGCTTTTTGGGTATTTTTTTGGTTGTTCTACCCAGGTTTATCTATTGTATTTTGTTGGGCTCTATGGGATGTCTCTCCTGTTTCTGTCACCATTTGGTTGTTGGTACTTCTCTGGTTTGATACTATTTTGATTTTTCTGCTTTTGTTTTTGGGTTTTGGGTCCCTGTAAAACTCGTTTTATCTTAATAAAAAACAAATTTAAAAATATATTCAAATTCGATGTTATTATGGCCTACACAATAATTTTTTATTAAAACCACAATACATGAGAATTCATCCACAGTAACTTGACAAATGACAAAGGTGAGATGACAATCACCCTGAATTTGACTAGCATCCTCATCCATGAATACGATGAAGAAATAGGTCTAACATAAATTATTCATACTCTAGGCTTCTAGATTGCTCTTAGAATTGAATACAATCGAAGATTGTAATTGTATACTTGTCTTGAAGCAAATTAAGCACTATAGAAACCACACTGCAAATGTACCAAGAACACACTATCATATTGGGCACAACCATTAATCAACTCACAAGCATAAATGTCACTAAAATTGGATATATAGTTGCACATGTTTTTGGCACTAAAATAATAGTTTTAATAGATATGCCAACATTGTAAAAAAATGATTTCTTTGTGTGTGTGAACGTGCGCGTGCATGTGTGCATGTGTGTGTGTGTGTGTGTGTGTGTGTGTGTGTGTGTGTGTGTGTGTGTGTGTGTGTGTGTGTGTGTGTGTGTGTGTGTGTGTGTGTGTGTGTGTGTGTGTGTGTGTTAACTTACTACACTCAATATTCAAAAGAACTAAATTCACACTCCTAATTTTTATAATATGTTTATGTGTGTTCATGCATGTATGCGTGTTTCGTACATGTCAATCAACATACTTTCAAAAAATAAAAAAATTAACCTTCGATTGTCTATACAACTTACTACACTCAACATTTAAGACAAATAAATTTGATTCTTGAATCTTTACAATCACCACAAAAATTTAGGTTTATCAAACTAAGTTTCTAAAAATAAGAGATCAAATGATAATAAGATCAACTACAAAATGAATAGATGAATTATAAATTAATATGCCTCTTAGACGGATGGCTCAAGGAGGTGACATGTCATGTCATGAATTAAATCTCATTCATTTCCAATTAGGAACTTAGTTAATCTAATTAAGCCAAATGTGACTTGTAGACACCTAAAATTGTCCTCTCTAATTAAATAAATATTTTTATTTATTTAATTATTTTACCCTAAGTCTTCTATTAATTAAATAAATATTTTCATTTATTTAAATAATCTTTCTCCTAAATTAAATAATTTTTTATTTATTTAATTTTCCCATTTCTTCTATTAATTAAATGAATTTTTATTTAATTAATTCATTAGTTTTTCTTCCATGGCACATGTCATTCATCTCTTAATTCCTACACCACCTACCCCCTTTATCATTTTATTATTTCTTCTACCTACCCTTTAATCTTATTCGACCATTTATTCTTTTTCATCTTTTAATCTTATCCCTCCATTTCCTAAAGTGTTCTCTATATAAGAGGATATTCTCCTTCATTATCAACCCTAATGACTACATCAATCAAGTCTTCTTACGATCAAGCTATCAACCACAATCCGTTCTTTGTTGAGCTCTTGTGCACACATAAAATCTGAGAGCAAATATATTAAACAAGATCAATGGAGATAAGAGACAATGGAGATTGAAACTCTACTTGACACGTGAATGGTAATATTGCTTTATTTTGTGAATTTGTGTGATCTTAGGTATTTCTATTGATGTATGGTGGATGTTTCATTGTAGGACTTAGATTTTTTGTGGTTGGATCTTTATGGTTTTACAATGGTTTTCATCATCATTTTTTCACCATATACATTTTGGCACATCCGGTGGGACCCTTGTCCAGTTTATATCTAACATTTTATTTGTAGATCTAGCCTTTTTGTGAAGATGCAGATTAGATTTGCGACGATTCTGGTTTTTTCACTTCTGTGCATCATATTTTCGCGCCTACGACCTTAAATCACGTTTTTGTAGGATATTTTCACGTTTTTGTATTTTTTGTTGTTGCAAGTATAGATTTCAGGGAATCACGTTTGTGACTTATATTGCTGCATTTTTTGACTAATAATCGCGTCTGTGTCGCCTGCTTTCGTGTCTGGGTTTTATGTTTGTTTTGTAGGTTTCAGATTTTTTATTTCGCGTCTACATTTTACATTTCCATGTTTCTGTTCAGAGATCGTGTTTGTGTTCGGTATAATTGTGTTTTTTTTTAGTTTTTGGCATCTTTTTCATTTGTTAGGGTTTTCTGATTTGGTTTTGGCCTAACCCCTTTCACATTTGGATTTGGATTTTAAAATTTACCTAACTAGTGTGCTTGCAGGTGGGGGTAATCTATCAAAACTACTAAGCGTTTGTTGCAAGGGTAATCTAGGTGTGTGTCTTTGGATTTTTAGTCTAATTAGGGTCACATCTCTTTTTCATTTGGGGTTAAAAGAACTTGCTTGAAGTGTTTGGTGCGCTTTGCACATTTTATGTTTATAACCATAGAGTTGATAACAAAAGTATCCTCTCCCCTCGCCTTCCATTGGATCTTGGGTGTAAGAGAAATTTTTATCATCTTCTATTTAGGTAGGAGGGCCTACCTCCCGAGTAGCCCATAAGGCCAAGTGAGAGGGAATGACCCAAGTGGTAATAGGCTAAAGCCAATCTCTTTCGAACCACAATAAATAAAAGTGTTTGTGATGAAAGTTGCAAGCAATGATTCTAACATGCTTCCATAGCAACGTTATGACTCCCTTAGTGTCTATGTGACATGTAAAACCTTGTGTAGTGTAACCTCTACAAGACTGGGAGGCCTTCCTTAACATATCGTAACACATTATTGATTAGGCCACTCAAATGGATGCCCTTACTAAAAATACCTTGTGTTAGATGCCAAAAAATCTTCTAGTTGTTGGTACAAGAGGTCGAACCTTTGATGTCATCTCACATTCTTACAGTTCTTAGTAGACATACAAAGTTTGTCATGGGGAGTTTTCATGGGGACTAGTGCTTGTCTTCCTTGGAAAAGTGAGTTTCATGGAGTGGAGCGAGTGGGGTCAAGAATCTAAGTATCCACTCTAAATAAGCGTAGCTGGGAAACCAAGTGGGATCCAACAACTATTGTCTTGGCCAACCTTAGGATTTGTGCTTGCATTTTTTAATTTCAAATCAAGAAAAATACATTCAGACATTGTGTCTTCATTGTTTGTTGTGATTTCTTATCACTAAAAGTCAAAACATTGATATTTGGTCACATTCAACAACTTCACAATTGGACAGAATTGCAAACTATTTTTAGAATTGCGTCTATGTCAGAAATACGCGTCTAAGCAGGATAGAATCGCTTCTGCGTATCAAGGAATTATATCGTCACATTTTATCAAAAAACTATCAACATTTTGAAAAATTGCATCTGTGTCAACTTAAACCACATCTCCATTGGGAAAATGCCTCTTTGTGATTTTTAAAACTCAAAATTGTCACTATTATCAGAAACAACGTCTGTGTTCACTATAACTGTGTCTTTGATTATAAATAACATATGGGTTTACTTAAACTACGTCTGTGCTCAGAACAATATTTTGCAAAACTTGAAAAGAGAGTTTTGAGATTTAAAGAGCTTCTAAGGCTTTTCCTATAGGGATTTGTCATTTTCAGTCAATCAGTCTTGGTAACACATTTGTCTATCATTTGTCATCATTTGCAATCCCTCATACATATTTTCCAAACTAGAGTCAAAAGGTTGCTTTGTTGTCCGCACCATATTTTGCAAACTTGCTATAGTATATCACTAAGTGGTTCCTGCATCAGATCTATCATCTTAGGGTCCTATATGCTTAGAAGTGTGGAATCCTGCAAATGAGAAACAAATCAAGCACACCAATGAAACATTATATTAGAGATTAGAAATCATAAACAAGCTAGTGAAACAAGATCTCTAAAGTCATCTCATTGTTCTCTATCTCCAAGGATCCTTTAAATCAAGGTGGCTCTCAACTTAGAAGAGAACTTGATCTCTAGGATGACTACCTAAAGAACAAGGGATAAATGATAAAAGATCTAAATGCAAGTGTAACTAAGATCTTAGCATGATATGGATATGAAAACTAGAAAATGATATGGTGCAAGATAATGAGATTGATATGAAGCTAAACTAGCATGAAAATGATATTAAGATAAAGCTAACATGATATGCTATCCTAACATAATGATTCTATGACAATACTAAGATGTGATAAAGAAACTAACATGCTATTAAAATGTGATTGCTATCTAAAATGCTTAAGCTTATGAGAGAGGCAAATGTAAATTATTGATAACCTGGATGCATAAAAACTTGCATATGGATAATGAAGAAAGTGAGTCCTATTTATAGAGAAAATAGGGAAATGGATGGTTAATATTCAATAATCATAACAAGGGCTAGGATTTAAAGTTACTCAATCCATGTTTACAATTTTCACCAATGAAATGGTGACAACTGTCAACAAGAGGTGTTGGCAGTTGACACTCATCCAGTGATTTTCGATGCTTGATTTATGATTTAGGGTTGTCATTGATGGGAACTCTTCTTGGAAACTTGATTTGGTGGTCTTAATTCCTCTTATCCGAAAGAATGAGTTAACCGATAGCTAGTCAATTGGTAAATCAGGGCTATCTCAGTGATGTTTTGGTCCAGAAAGACTTCTAGTGATTGCAGTGATTGCAGTGATTGATTTTGTGATCTTGATGAATGGGAAGATCCTTAGATAGTGTGTGATTATACTCTTTTGGTCTGATGTTATGTTTTGTTAGAGATTGAAGCTGACATGTGACTACACGCTACATTTCTTGAATCTGACTTGGAGAAGGTTACTTTTGTTATGACTAGATATATAAGATTGATTGGCGATTGGTGATCCATTTTTGGTGATATTGAGCACAGTTTCACATGCGCACTTGATTCCCAGGTGATCAGGTAGCTGACTGAGACAAAAATAGAGCATATTTCAAAGCGAGTATATTTAGAGATCTTGTGCTTAACCAGAACTCATTCTTGCATTCTTAGATGCTATTTCAGAGTTCTTTAACTGCATTTCCTCATTGTAATTGAATTGTAAGTCAGTGTGACTTCCCTAAGGGTTGTAGCCTTCTAGGTCATTGTAATTAAGCAGTGAGCCTGAATGTAAGTGCATTCCCCATATATGTAATATTTATGTACTCATGTCCATAGTATATGAATATTGTGTGTTCTAGCCCCACCGTGGTTTTTCCCTTTCTGGGTTTCCACGTAAAAATTCTAGTGTGGTGGATCTGTGGTGTATTTATTGCTTGATTATGTCCTTTACTATTATACATTGCCAACTAGTGGATAAAGAATAAGTTTGTGAATTTGAATTCCAGAAGAACATGGATTCACCCCCTCTTCTTAAATTTCCTTGACTCTAACAATTGGTATCAGATCCTAGTTCCTCTGAGGAAACTTAACCGCTTGAGGAAGGTCCAAGATATTGAATCAATGGACTCTGGTTTTTAGAGACAACTCAGTGTGGTGCTTGAGGATCTTGATGCAACTAGAAATGAGATCTATACCTTGAAGAAGAACCTGAATGCTACTAATGATTTCATTAATGACCTAAAAGATCAAGAAAACATCTCTAGAGAAAAGAGGAAGGAATTGATGGACAAGCTAAAGGAGAAAGAAGACTAGATCATGGAATTCCAAGATAGAGCTGATGAAATTAACAAGATTGAGAGAGAAAATGCTTCATTCAAGATTGAGATGTAATCCATTGTGATGAGGCTAACTAAGGAGATTGAGGACCAGAAGAATAATGAAGAATGATTGACTCGATCCCTGAAGGAAAGATCAGATGAATGTTTCAGACTTACCTATGAGAATGATCAGTTGAAGCTGGAATTGACACAGTCAAGAAATGATGGACAAGAAATTGAAAGGCATATTATTTCCTTGAGAGATGAGCTTGCCACTACTAATGAATACAAAGACAAATTCAAAGATAGTTCAGCAAGGCTTGATGAGATGTTGGATAGTCAGAGACATGGAAAGGACATGCGAGGACTTGGATTTGAGAAAGGTGAATCCTTTGGATCTGGACAAGGCAATGCAAAACCTGATCAAAAGAAGAGAAAGAATCTTGTGGTAAGACAACCTAATGCTCATAAGTTTAATGGTATATGTTTTACGTGCAATAAATTTGGTCATATGGAAAGTTAGTGCAGAAGTAAGATGAATAATGGAATGATGAACAGTAACAATATGATGAACAACATGAATAATGGTCCTACCTTTACTGGTCAATGTTTGATATGCAATAATTTTGGTCACAAGTCAAATGTGTGTAGAGCAGTAATGAATAACTTTCAGAACAAAAGATGTTATGCTTGTGGAATGTTTGGACATCTCTAATCAGTGTAGGACAAGACCAAATCAGATGAACTTCAGACCTATGCATAATAATGTTGTTTATCAAACATGCAACAAAACCGGTCACATTGCAAAGTACTGCATAAACAAGAACAATGCATTGGTAGATAAGAACAAATCAGATGAGAAGGGAAAGGAAAAGGTTTATGAGATCAGAGATCAACATAAGAATATGTGGGTAAAGAAAGATGAACCTAGTGGATCTGTACCTGAATCTGGTGCAAAACCCTTATCCGGTAACTAGGGCTTTCAACCTTAGGGGGAGGCAAACTCATGCAAATCTTGCAGTACCCCTTGATGAGATCTGTGCTTGATGAATTGTAGATGGTAGAAATTGAATTTCAGTTGATATATGAGATTCAGATGGCTGATTTCAACATCCGGTAGCTAAACAGGGCATCTAGTTGGATATTCTTCACTTTGTGGATAGTGTTTTCGAGCTACAAAACAAGGCGATCAACAATTCTAGGTGATTCGACAAGTGAACTAGGGCATTCGACAGTCAGTTGAGGTATTTATCAAAGAGCATTTCTGTGTTTGAATTTCTGAAAAATTTGAAATGGCATCCTCTTCTTCCATTACTATGCCATTATTTGTTGAGGTCAAAGATAGAACTCGTCCCGCATTTAAGAAGCATCCTTACAAATCCATGGAGGACAACTCGACTAGAGATTTATCTTCCATTCCACATAGAGTCTTGCACGTTGATGATATACAGGTGTAGATTCATTGTGAAATTAAAGAAACTGGCACTGAAGACATTTTGGATCTCTATACTAACAGAATCATGAACGAAATCGGTAACCCTAAGCTTGAATATATGTAGTTGCAGAGAAAGGGTTTCACCCAGTTTGTGAACTTTGTGTCATTCGAAGAGAAGGAATGGGTAAGATACATGCTAAGTAGGATTCATCATGAGTTTATATGGCTAGATCAACCCTTCAAAATAACTCCATATGCAATTAGGGCAGTTACATGCTTGAATCAAACCAGTGACAAGCTAGGGCTACAAAAAGTTACAAACCCTACAATTAACAAGTTAACCGGTGCAGAATTTGATGGGAGATCGATGAGGATCTGCACAATTAAAGATGATGATGTTAAGTTTGCTGCAATCGTCATTGGATATAAGGTATATCAGTCTATCAAACTAAATTCAGTATCTGGCAAAACCATCCATGCATCTTACCAAATAGTAAAATAAGATGCACACTATGATCTGTCATGTCATGTTGGAGGAGTTAATGATCAATTTGAAGAAAATTAAGCAAGACAAAAAACATTTTTTCAAATTTGGTTCCTTGGTTATTTTTTTGGCACTTTACTTTTTGAATCAGATCCCTAGAACTGGTAGAGTGTAGTGGGAATTTGATAGACCAGTGGCTTAGCAGATCAAGAAGGGTCTTGATAGTCTTGGAAACAGGGACAACCAAAATGTTTCTTTATGGGTATTTTTCAAGACTTTTTAGGATAAAAATAAGCAGAGGGTCAAAATCCCTAAGGAGATTGTTAGCAAATACAAAGGGACAATATGTTTCATGGTGAATAAGGATGAATGTCTCATGGAGGCAGTTGAACCCCTAACGGTATGGATCATGCCTATGGGCTATGAGGTCGATGTAGGAACTCTAGATTCTTATGCACAATACCTGTTGAATGCTTTGGTAGACTCCAAAGAAGAAAGGTTTGGAACTTGTAAATTAAAATCCATGGAACTTCACACCAAGCTCACTGAACTGGCAAGGAAAAGGAAAGTTGCCAAGTTGGTGGAGGAAAGTCAAGTCAAGGCTACAAGAGATGCAGTAGAAAAGGAAAAGAAACAAAAGACTGCACCAACTCCAGCCAAATCTAAGGTGACAAGGTCTTCTCCCGCTTTGGTGAAGACACTTTCAGCTTAGTAAGAACCCTCCAGTTCATTAGCAAAGGGCAAAGGTGTTCTAAGGCCAAAGCAAAAACTTTAGAGGGAATATGTAGCAGTATCTCCAGTGGCATCTGAGATGGAGTCAGATGTAGAGATTCAAAAGGATCCCAAGAAAGGAGAGTTTGCAAGGGTGATCCGAAAATCTCAATCCTGTGATGAGAATAAAGGGTAGAAGGAGAAGAAAGCAAAATCTGGTCTTGTTCCGGCTAGCAGGCCTGAGTGAGGAAGGAGAACCAAATCTAACCTAGATGAGGCTATTGAATCTGGTAAGATGGAGACCGCTAAAACCAAGTATCATATTATTCCTTCCTTATCGGTTCAAGAGTTAATAGATGATATTGTTCTATATATTATGAAAATTTGGATGATAATGATAAAAGGAAGATTGAAGAAGCTATAGTATTGTATATGGATGTATTTAGTAAAAATTTAATTGAATTAGAAAGATGTCTTCTGAAAGATCGGTACAGTCTAATTGATGGTAGAAGAAAAACTGCAAGTCAGATGGATAAAGAGATGAAAGAAAATGAACTGGTCAATTAGTGCAACAATATCACTATTGAAGAAATTGATAGGTTGATTTTGCTAGCAAATAAAAAGGAATTTAGAAGCAAACACAGAGTAAACATCTTGATGGTGGGAAGAGTAGAAGAAATAAGGAAAGAAACCATTGAAATATGGAAGAAATTTCTCATTGAGAACCGACTAGTAAAATCTGACTCACATGATGCAGCCACTCGGATAGAAAGTCCTCTGGTGCATGATGTAAATAAGATGGAGGACACTCAAGATGTTGTAGGGCAACAAATTTAGGATTCAACAGAGGTTGAGGTAGATAAGGCACAAGACAAATCAGTTGAGGTAGAGGTTGGTGCACCAAGTGGTGACACTAGTGCACATAAGACACCCATAGAGGGTAAAGGAAAGGCAGGGGATTATGAGGTAAAGAAAAGGGAAGAGAAGAAGCAAGAGGATCAGAACATAGGGAAAAGAAAAGTATCAGAAACTCCAATCCTCATGGCAATTGATACTTCAAAAATACAAAGCCAAGGGAGTTTTCCTCAATTTAACATCAGTTTTGACAAGTCTTTCAGTCAAATGTCTCCAGCTGAAAGGATGATTGTTGTTGCTACTCTCCAAGATCAAGCTAGTCAGGAGTTAGTACAATCTGAGTCAGAAGATAAGAAGCTTATTCATAAATCTTTTAAAGTTTTAGAACAGGTGGTATTGGAATTGCAACTTGATGCTAATGTCAGTTCATCCAGTAATCTCCAAACATTTATAGATCACATATCTTCTCAATTTCATTCTTTGACCAAGGCATTGGCTAGGCAGGCTTTGGAAAAAGTCAAAGATGCAAGTGTATACACATAAGATTGGCTATGAACAATTAAATAAATCTTTTCTATGTATTTAATGATTATTCTTCTATTAAATAATTAATTTGAAAAGATCAATTTATTTAATTCATTAGTCTTTAATATTCTTCTATTAATTAATTGAGTTGAAACATTTAATTAATTCATTCATTATCACTCTTTCTTCTAAGCCAATAATTAAATATTTAATATTTAATTATCATTCCTTGTCATATTTGTGCACTATTCACTATCCTATAGTTTCATTATTAAATAATTTCATAATTATTTAATTACCACTTTCTAGCTCATCCTTCATCTCCACCTTTGTCAACTCGTCCATCATGTGGCTAATCTAAATCAATAAAAACAAGTAAAAATAAATTATTTATGAGCCACTTATCTCCAACTTCCATATTCATGAATACAATGTGTACATGCACATAATCTTTGAAATCTTCCTATTTTTGCTCCAACACTCCTATATTCTTGGAGGAGGTTTTGTCCACCTAACCCTACTCCATCTCCACTTCTGCCTCCATTCCTAAGTATTCTCCAACCAATCCTAGATTCTCCCAGTCTTCTCCTCAATCAAGGTGAGATGAGTGAGACTTGTCTTCTCCTTCCCCCTTTCTCTCAACCTTCAGCCTCTTGCTCATAGCCATCCTAAAAGAAATATTTAATCATGATCGTTGATCTCTTCCACCTATTCTCATGCACTCAAAAATCTATAAATAGAGGTCTCCTAAGCCATTTTTGAAACTAATATCTGTAGCATCGGAATTAGGAATCATCAAAGCAATATATAAAAGGACATATTATTCATTATTAGCTCAATCACACATTGCAATGATCTGATCCTAAGCGCACTCAATAGAGACATAAAAACAAAGCATTCAAAAGCAAATATCATGCAAACCAGATAACAATTTGGATGCTTCTTCCATGCGGCTCCATTGTTCTTCTTTCCTCTTCAAATGGATTTGTGGATCTCACCTACAAGTGCACATACAATTGAAAGCAAGATTGACTTTGATGAAAAGCTCAAGAGTACTAGAAGCATAAGTTCGATAGTCTGATAGGAATTTTTCTCATTATTATCAATTAAGGGTCCAAGATTGAAGAAATTCAGCCAATTTATAGAAGAATTGGAGAGATGACAAGATTAGCATGATAGTGATTTGAATGGAAATTCAAATCAAGAATAGCAAAATTATGACATGTCTATGACAAATTGCTATGCAAGGGTTATGACAATTCATGACAAATTTCTATGTCAAGAATTTATGACAATTTATGACAAATTCTATGACAAATTTCTATGTCAAGAATTTATGACAATTTATGACAAATTCTATGACAAATTTCTATGTCATTTCCATAAATTTAGGAGAGAAATAGGAGGAAATTGAAATTAAGAATTAAGAAATTAGAAAAATTAGAAAAAGAGGAAATAAGAAATTAGGAAATTAAGAAATTGATGAAAATTAGAAATTAAGTAAATTAATTAATAATTTGTCATTTATTAATTAATTCACAAAAGAGGAATAATTAGCCAATTAAATGAATATTTAATTGTGACAAGAAGACTTAGGATAAATAAATAAATTATTTAATCCTAAAGGAGGAAATGACAAACAAGGTTAGATGATTAAATCACGAAACCCTATAAGATGAATTAGAAATGCGAGAATGACAATTAGGTCTTGATTGAAGATAATTAATGTCGATCATGATTTTGATTTTGGATTGATAAATGACCAATGTGATAAATGATTTGATTAATAAATACGCCAATTGACGAGGAACAATGACAAATTGATCCAAATTGACATAATTGAGACAGACAACAATCGATGACAAATCGATCGCCAAATGACAAGATTGACAAGAGGACAAGAATCGATGACAAAATAGATTGCAAAACGATAATATTGAAAATGACCACGATCAATGACAAATCGATCGCAAATGACAAGATTGATAATGATAAAGATTGATGACAAATCGATAAGAGGACAAAACCCTACTTAGGATTGACGATGTCCAAAATGATAAGATTGATGATAAGATTGATAAGAGGACAAAACCCTAATTAGGATTGACGATGTCCAAAATGATAACAAATTAGCACGCACATTGATGCGATAGGATAAAATCGATCAAAATCATGATTGGATAGTGTTGTCGACAAGACCAAATTTGAAAGCGAGATAGAATGAAGAATGTAGAAGAATGACTCGATGCTCGCAAATGATAAAAACCAAGTGCGTGACATAGGAGAAATGTTAATGCGACACAAAAACCTAAAATGAGACAATGCGCAAATGTTAAAGTATGACTCCGCAAGCGTTGACCATTTTTAGGTGTCTACAATATGTAATCTTATAGTTAACTAGGAGTCTTAATCTTTACATCTGTGAGTTCATTTGTCTAATTATTTTAGAGTTTTTGAGAAAATTAGCATAAATCATTTTCATAGCATAGCTTTTGCATATCATATCATCTTTCAGTCCATTCCACACTTGCCATATTGGAAGCCACTAGTGCTTGTCTAAGAGCAAATCATCTGCAACCATGAACAATGGGGTTAGGACACAATGAGACATAATCCATGAAGGTATAATCATTTTATATTCTTTATTTTATGTTGTTTCATTGGTTGAAGCTTGAGTTGCTGTAGTTTTATATTTTCATGATGGACTAACAAGTTGCAAGTTAACTTTTGAGGTAAAAACTTAAGTCGATACATTTTTTGCGCCCATCGTGGGACTCACGCCTTGTACATCTTCTTCTAATATCATGTCTATTTCTTGAATTAACTCATTTGCAAGCTTGTTTCACTCCTGGGTGAAATTGGGCAGCGCTTTTATTGCATAGGTTAACATTTTTACTGCTTAGGTTACTGCATTTATTTCTCAGGTTAATGCTTTTATTTCTTAGGTTAGCACTTTTAGTGCTCAGGTTAGTGCTTATGCTTGTGAAATCATGCATTTGTTATGTAAGACAACACTTTTATAATGCAGGTTAACGATTTTGTGTTCCGGGGTAGTGCTTATGTTTTGCGGGATAGCGCATTTACTGTTTTAGTGTTTTCATTCTCATTATCTGCAAAATTAAAAAATTTATAATCTGTTAGCTAACAAATCTCTACAGGTTCAGTTGTCCAAGACTCAATTTTTGCAAACTACCGACTTGTGTGCATGCAGGTTTTATCTTGAGCAATTTTGATGCATTTTCTCACTTAGTCTAACTAGGAATTCTTTTAGAAAGTAAAATTTCATACATCTTTCATCTAGCTTAACTAAGGGGTTAATGAATAACATGCAAACTTGCATTATGTGTTTTCAGTAAGGTAGTTGCACATAGATGATCTTAAGATTAAAAAGAATCATTGTCTACTGTGTTTGTTTAAAAGTAGTAGGTGAGTATGCTCTCACCCTAATATGTTGATCAGAAAGCTAGACCTACTTTTATCTTATGTGTTAACCTTTAGAGGGCTTTCCTTCTTGAGTTTCCTTGAGGGGGACAGTGAGAGGGAAATGATCCAAGTGGAAATGAGCTAATACCAAGTCCTTCTGATCCACTTTAAATAAATTGTGTCTATGATGAAAGTCATGGGCAACATGTGCTGATTAATTGATACCAACATTGTTTCCCAATAAACCCTATGGAGCACAACCTCTATAGGCTGGGAACCTTTTGTATTTACAGTGTAAAGTGCCACATGTATGGCCACATGACCAAAAGCCCTTACTAAAAACCATCTTGTCTAGTTGCCAAAATCCTTCTAATTGTTGGAGTAGGAGGTCATAACTATGAAGCGACTCACACACATATGGTTCCTAGTAGAGATATGCAGTTTTCCATGGGGATTTTTCATGGAAACTGGTGCTTGGTTGCCCCAAAGAAGTGTCGAGGGTGGAACTAGTGAGGTCAGACACCTAGATATTCACTTTGAATAGCATAGCCTCGAGGGAAACCCCATGTGAAGCGGCTCACACACATACGGTTCCTAGTAGAGATATGCAGTTTGCCATGGGGATTTTTCATGGAAACTGGTGCTTGGCTGCCCCAAAGAAGTAAGTGCCAAGGGTGGAGCCAATGGGGTCAAGCACCTAGATATTTGCTTTGAATAGCATAGCCTTGGGGGAAACCCCATGTGAGATTCAACAATTATTGTCTCGGCCTACCATAGGACTTGTTCTTGCTTGTGCATTTTGAATTTCCAAACATCGTGTCTTTTGTGTCTGCAAAATATTCTCAAAATGGTCAAAAACTTGAAAAATCATCATCTTGAAATGAGTCCAAAATCCGACGACTTACTAGTAAACTGAAAAAATCAATCAAATAGTAGGAATCATTCTTTTGCAATACAAAGTAGCGCTTTTGCATGTTAACATAGTGCTTTTTCCCAACAGTACAACACATTTGAGTCTTTGGATCACATATTTGTCAAACAGGACAGTGCTTTTGCAATAGAAACAACACATTTAAAACTTAGGTTCATGCCTTTATAGCTACAGAGCAGCACTTTCACTCAATAGAACAACACATTTTTTGTACATGACAACACTTTTATTCAACAAGATAACGCATTTGTTCCAACACATCTATAACAATGACCCTTTTCCAGTATCAGGGCAAAATTTCAATATCAGTTTTAGATAACCTTTTTTGAGGAGATTCATTTTCAACTAGCATAGATTTTCAAAGTAGTCAAACAATCAGGTTTATCAATCAAATAGGTTATTTCCAAAGGTTTCCATAAGCATAAACATTCAACAAGTTATTGGTTCAACCATCTCAAGTGCAAAATCGTCATCATCATCAGTTTCTTATCAGGATACATCAAATCCTTTATCACGAAACTAGATCATATCAACCTTTGTTCATCATCTTGGATATATCGTTCCTATTTGGACCTAGGTTATATCAAAATCAAAATTGCACTAACTTTGGAATCAAACAACTTGAAAATTATTATATGCTTATATGACTTTTCGATATCGCCTCAAGAAAAGGAAGCCTAGTTATAAGGCTATCTTGAAGAAGAGGAGATTCTTATACATCAACTACAAACTCTTGTTAAAACATAGAATATTCATACACCATTTTTGTAACTATTTGTATGGTTACGAAATAAAGTTTGACAAAAAAACCTTACAAGCATATGCCTTTCAACAAAAAGATGCCTTATCTTAACGCACTAATAGGGGTGGTAAAATTGATTTAGCTTATCTTCCTAAACCAGTGATCACCTATTGAGTTGCATCTAGAAAATAAAAAACTTGGGAGGTTTCAAATCAATCATATGTCAGTTTGGACTAGAACTCAACACGAGAAATTGAGAAGACAACAAAAACAAATGGAAGAAGAAAATTCAATGTTTCAACCATTTGGATACACAGATGTTGATGAAGAAGCAGTCAATAATACCATTAGAGATCTTGAATAAGATTCCAGATTTGACAAACTAATGGAAAAACTCTTGGAAAAGCAAAAGTATATCCTAAAGTTGGAAAATTCATGAGCAAATTTGCCACAAGATTTTAATATTGAAAGTTTGAAACAAGATGTAGAAATAAGCAATAATCAAAATACTGATGATCACAATGATGATGACTTGAATCAGATAAACCACAAAGAAACAAGAAGAGATAGAGAATAAACAAGAGGAGATAGAACAAGAAGAGATCACGATGATACAAGGAACCAAGATGAAATAAGAAGAGACCGAAGTAACAGAAGAACTTTTGAGGATGCATGGAGAACCTGTGTTGATAATCCTCTATTAACTCTCACTCAACAAATGAAAACTTTGCAACAACAAATACAAGATATGCAGAATGGAATGAGTTCCAAGAAATATTCATTGTAGGACATCTGTCCATATCCTTTTGATAAGAATTTAAACATGATACCATTCCCACAACATTGTGAAATCCCGAAATACGATAAATATGATGGGAAATTTGTTCCTCAAGATCATATCAATGGATTTTTCACTATGAGTATGGAGTTTGCACACAATGAAACTTACCCGATGCATCTATTTCCTAGAAGTTTAAGCGGGAAATCAATATAATGGTTCTCAATATTGTCATCTGGGATTAAAACTTTTGAAGAACTTGTGAACACATTCATCTCACAATACTCCCACAACATAAGAAATGAGATAACAATGTTGGACCTATGCAATATAAAACAAAAGAATGGTAAACCATTCATGGTTTTTCTACAATGATGGAGTCGAATGTTTAATAGGTATCCAAGAGATGTACCAGATCAAGAGAAAATAGACATATTCATCAAAAATCTTAGCAGTGAAATGAGCTATAGACTCAAGTTGCAGTGTCCTCCCAGTTTTGCAAAAATGATTGAAAATTGTCTAAAGATAGAAGATGCAATGGTAAAGAAGGGAGAGTTAAAACTCTACAACAATTCCTATAACAACATTGACAACAACAACAATAATGGTAACAATAACAAAGACAAACCTAAATTCTGGACAAGAATAGAAACAATACCAATGGAGGAAATGATGATAACAATGGTGCCAAACAACAACCAATAATTAACTTATCAAGCCAAACACCAAACAACAACAATCAAGAGAACAGTAAACCCAAGTCTTTCTTCTCCAATCACCGTAGGAAATTCATCAACATTGGGGATCCATTGGAAACAACTTTAAAGACTCTTCTTGCGAATAAATTGATTACCTTACCAGAAGCAAGAAACTATGAGCCTCAAATCAAACTGAGTTGGTGGAATGACAATAATTTTTTGCAACTATCATCAAAACAAAGGGCATCAAACCAATGATTGTCAAAGATTAAAGCACCTTATTCAAGACAATTGATAATGGAACTATCATAGTGGATGATCATAAAATGAATGAATGGCATCTAGCATTCAAAACTCCACTCCCAAATTATGAAAAAGGTGAACAATATAAACCAAAGGATGACAAGGGAAAAACCAAGGTAAACTATACTTACACATATGATGATGTGGTAAATGTCATCATTGTCAAAGATAAAACACCATCAGAACTGATCAATGCCATTACTAGAAGCAAAGAAAAGGTTGCATTTCTAGGTACAATGAATGAATCAACATCCACTTCGAGACAATACAACTTAGTGGAACAATTACAAAAGATACCCACCCAAATATCAATTTTGGAGCTCCTAAAAGTTTCACCTATGCATAAGGAAATATTGGAGAGTTCTCTAGTAGAAACAATAGTCTCAAAAGACCTAGATGTAGATAAATTCCAAAACATGGTGGGACACCTCATAGCCCCTCATTGTTTATCCTTTTCTGAAAATGATGATGCATCTTTACAACACCCTCACAATTCTCCCCTACATAGCGAAGTAATCATTCATACAACCCGTTTCAAATGCGTACTCATAGATGGTGGAGTTGGCTTGTATATTTGTGCTTTAAGTTTAATAAAGGCTTTGGGATATTCAGAGAATGCAGTGGATCCGAAGAAGAAAATAACTATCAAGGCTTATGATGAGGAAGATCATTCTTCGAAAGGGATTGTGGTGTTGCCAATCAAAATAGGACTAGTAGAAAGAGATACACTATGCCAGGTTCTAGATTTGAATCTATCTTATAACATTCTTTTGGGAAGACCATGGATTCATGACATGCAATAAGTTAATTCTATATACCATCAGTGTGTTAAGTTTCCTCATAATGGACAAGAAATAACTATATTAGTAGACTCCAGTCAATATTGCAATAATCTAAAACCAATGCAAGATGCAAGGGTTCACATAATAGAGAAGCAGTCTGTCCCACCAAGGAAACACAAGAAATATTATGGCAGAATTATGAGAAAAAACTCAAATTAAATGATGAAGAAATGGGGAAGTACTCTATGCATAACTTACCACTTTCACCTAAATCATATGGAAAACCTACAAATACTCAACCACAAATCCAATAGAAATCAATTGAAATGTTTGATGGAGCATTTGTTAGAGCTAGAACACTTTCAGAGGAAAATGAAGACAAGGATATTCTTAGCTGGTTGTACAAAGATGAAAACGAAACCATAGCAATAGTTGCAAAAGTCATTATTCCCATAGAGAAATATGGCAATGGTTACAAAATCATGCAACCGATGGGATATGAAGGAAAATGACCAATTGGTAAGCATCAAGAAGGTATTTTAGAATCCATTTGTGCTCACACACAATCTAAGAAAGATAAATCAGGACTTGGGTATTCTAAATCAAAATAGAAGCAACACAATTATCAACATCCCAAATCGGGTTTGTTCCTGGAAGACAAATTCTCGACTCCATTATTATAGTTCATGAGAATATTCACTCTCTTGTTAGAGCTAAGAAGAAGGGTCTCATCCTTAAGTTGGACCTCTCCAAAGCCTATGATAGGGTTGATTGGTCTCTTCTTAAGAAAGTTCTCACTTCTTTTGGGTTTGTCCCTAGAGTTGTGGATCTTTTCTCCCAGCTTACCACATCTACGTCCTTTGTTGTTCTTGTCAATGGTTCTCCTTCAACTTTTTTCCAAGCTTCGAGAGGTCTTAGGGAAGGAGATCCTATCTCCCCCATCCTTTTCATTATTATGGCAGAATGCTTTGGTTGGACCATGGAAAATTTAGTGCAGCAAGGATCCTTTAAGGGCCTCCAACCTTCTTCTGCTGACCATATTTGTTCACATTAGCAGTTTGTTGATGATACAATAATTATGGGGGAATCAAGTATCTCAGAAGCTAAAGTACTGAAGAGTACCTTGTGCAATTTTGCATCTGCAATGGGGCAGCTTATTAACTGGGCCAAAAGTGATGTCTTTTTCATTAATACTCCTGAGAGAAGACAATAGAGGATCAACAGAATTCTAGAGTGTAATATTGTTGACCTTCCTACAACCTACCTTGGACTCCCCATGGGGATTTCCCCTCTTGACTCCTTTTGGATTTCTCTAGTTGATAAATTTCACAAAAAACTTGCAGGATGGAAAGGGGCCCTTTTAAGTCAAGCTGGTAAGCTCCTTCTCCTTAAGGCTACTCTTCAAAGTATCCCTATTTATGCTCTCAGCCTATTCAGAATTCCAATCAAGTATGCTGAACTATTGAGAAAATTCAAAAAAGATTCCTATGGTCTGGGGTTGAGGAAAAGCAAAGAATGTCCTTGGTGGCATGGGATCAGGTCTGTAGGCCAAAAAGCAAAGGTGGTCTGGGGCTCAGGAGAATTCGCACTTTAAATGAAGCTCTCTTGTCCAAACAAGCCTGGAGATGGTTTCATCCTGATTCTGAATGGTGCAAAATTTGGAGAAGTAAGTATTCTCTTCTATCTTCTTCTCTCTCTTCTTTTCTTAGTTCAGATTTTAGTATAAATGGATCCCATATTTGGAACCATGTTTCTAAATGTAAAGATGTGATTGCTAAAGGAGTGATATGGAAACTTGGAAATGGCAGAAAAGTTAGATTCTGGGAGGATCCCTGACTTTTTGATAAACCCCTTTTGGATTCCCATGAGTGGGCCTCCCATGCCCCTTCCTGTATTGGCTCTTTTGGTTCCTTAGTGGTAGATTACTAGGATGGGAATAATTGGTAGAATATTGATAGTATTCACCCTAGCCTCTCTAAGCTCAAAACCCAATTGTCTGCTATTTGGCTGAATAAGGAAGAGGACTCCCTCATTTGGAAACATGATCCCAAAGGCATTTTAACTGTGTCTTCGATGTATTGTATCCTATCCCCCCCCCTCCTATAGATCCTTTCTGGTCTAAAGCTTGGTTATAATGTCTCACTCCCAAAATCAATTTTTTCTTCTGGACTATCCTCCAAAATAAGATCCTTACTGTTGACAACCTAAAATGCAGAGGTTTTGCCCTTCCAGACAAGTGTGTGTTGTGCTTTCAAGAGGAAGAGTTAGTGGACCATCTTGCCCTCCACTGTTCCTTCTCAGCCTCTGTTTGGGAAAGTTTCCTCAAGAGCTTTAGTTTAGCTTGGGTGTTTCCTAGTAACATCAGAGATTTGTTCTCCTCCTGGCAAATTCAATGGACTAACTCTTTTCTGAGATGTATGTGGCAGCTCTCTCTTCCTCACATTTTGTGGGGTCTTTGGAAAGAAAGAAACAATTGAATATTCATGGATGTGTCCCTAAAACAAGACACTATTTTTCAAAAAATTCAAAGGGCTATCCAGGAAAATATGGGAATCATGGAGGTTTCTTGTTACTCAAATAACTCTTTGGAGTCAAATATCTTAAGAGTGTGGAACATGAAGATCACCGAGGGTCCTAATCTCAGCTACAATAAAAGGCTTGAAGCTAAATGGCAAACCCCTCCCCAAGGCTGGCTCAAAATCAATTTCAATGGTGCAGCCAAAGGAAATCCAGGTCCTTCAGGCTGTGGAGCTATTCTCAGAGATCATAGAGGCATTTGCAAAGGTATGATTGTTGTCCCTATTGGTACTCAAACCAATCATAAAGCGGAAGCCATGGCAACCCTTCAAGGCATTATCTTAGCAAAAAAATGGAACTGCCCCTATCTTTGGATAGAAGGGGACTCCAATAATATAATTAAGTACCTCAATGGGACTTCAAAGCCCTCATGGTCGATTCACAATATAATTATTTCTGCTATTGACATTATTAGAACCTTTAAAAAATGCCATATATCCCATATCTATCGGGATGCCAACTGTTCTGCTGATTGGGTTGCAAATGTGGCGGTTAAGAATGAGAATATTACCACGTGGATGGGTGAGAGAAGTCTCCTCGAAGATGTCAGACAAATCATAATTGATGAAAGATATCGAAGTACCCCAAAGACTCTTGATTGACAGGGTAATTATGAAAAGTACTGATGTAAGCACTTGAGTTACTTCTATAATGAGAAAATCACTCATTATAACATCAAAGCTAGCAAAACTTGTTTTATAATCTATCAGATCTTTAAGGTCACACACGCTTTTTGGGTATTTGTTTTAGCTTCGAAAAGCACTTTATTTTACCAATTCTGTAAATTTCAAAATTTGGTTGTGAGAAATGACACCATGGGCGGAAATAGGAGATGATATGAGCCAAGTAATTGCAAGGAGTGGAAACAGAAAGAAGAGGTGTGGGAAATTTTGCAGAAGGGTGGTCTTTCAAGCTTCATAGAGAGACTCCATGGCCGTGATGGAATGGTAACTAGCCTCTTCTGCAAAAATTGGAAGAAGGGCATGCTAAAAATGGGTGACCAAATGGTGGAAATTGATGAAGACTTAATAGATAAAGCTATGGGTTTCAACAAGGAGGGCTGCAACTTCTACAGAGATAGGAAGGTCAGCAGGGAAGCCATTGAAAGGTACCCGGTTACAGAGAAAGAGAAAAAAAGACTGGTAAAGTTGAGCAAAACCTATTACCTGCCTAGGGCTTTTACAAAACCCTGGCGGGAAATTCTCTTTGTTTTAATGCGGTATATAACTCTAGATGGTAGGTTTACAAAAGTCTATGGGTATCATTTTGTTCTGTTAAACCATTTTAGGCATAATGATAAGGTGAATTTTCCTTACTTCTTGCTCTGCTCAATGAATGCCTCCCTAAAAGCCTACAAAGAAAATCCTCAGGGCGATACCGCAATGCACCAAGGTCTTATGGTCCTCATTTATGACCATTTAAAGGCCAGTCAAATCAACCAGATGCAGCTCTCTGTGGACTTTGAGGAAGATATGTTTGATTCTAAATTTTTGGAGGAGGAGGGTTTAGACAATGATTCCTCGACTGATAATGAGGATAGCTTTGATGATTCAGAGTATGAGAGTAGTAAAAAGAGGAAATCAAGACCCTCTTCTTCTAAGAGAAAAAAACATCAAAGCAAACCCTTGATCAGTATCTCTTCGGAAGAAGAGTACTCTGATTTTTCTGAGGAGAAGAAGAACCCTAAAGGGTTGCTGAAGAAGAAAAGTAAAAACCAAGCCCAGACCCGGAAAAAGAATAAGAAAATAGAGGAGACTGGCAAGGAACTGAAGGAGACTGGTAAGGAACTGGAAGATGACAAGAAAACTAGGACCCTGGAAGCCGAGCACAACCTGGACATGGAGACAATGGAGGAGACTCTCAGGGCCGCCGACACTATTTCCGCCCTCCATATTCCTAAAAATGAATAGGTAACCCCTGGAAAAGTGACTCCCTCTTTTGGCCCTCCTCCCGAGGCCTTGAATGGTTTTACGAAAACTATTGAATGGCTTATTGATGGGTATAAGAAAGCTGTGGACGAGTATAAAAAACTTTGCAATAGAGTCCTGATTCTGGAGACCATTAACATTGGAGAGGAGAATACAATGGCCGATTATATTGAGGATCTAAAAAACACTATTGCTAAAGCAGAAGACATCAGAGATGCTTTTAATCCCAGGTTTGAAAAGATTGAAAAGGAGATGCTGGATAGAAAAACCTTGGCGGAAACTAGTGAAAAAACACTCTCAGACACAGTCATCAAAGTGGAAAAAATTGAAGAGTGCCTTAAGAATATTGCGGAGCAGAGCCTTAGCATTCTAAAAATCTCGGCCAATAATACCCATACCCTCATCAACAAGCTTGATGATTACAAGTAAATCTAGGAAATTGACCTGGACACTGAAGGAACAGGGGAAGCCCAAGGTCCCAGAACCCGCACTAGAGGCAAGAGGAAGGAAAAGAAAGTGAATAAGGAGCTGGAGGAGCTGAAAGTAGTCAGGGTGACCTATGATGAGCTAGTGATAAAGGCAGAGGATCTGCTAAAGAAAATTGCTATGTAGTGTCTCCTTGGTCTCTTTGTTGTGTTTTGTTGGTTTGCTGTTCTTTCTGTTTGTTGGTCTTTTGGCTAGTTGTTTTGTATGCGGACTTTAATTCCTTTTCATGCTATCTCTCTTTCTATGTTGTAAAGGTTTCGAGTCCTTAAAACCTATTTTTCAATCAATCAAAACATCCCAAATTGAGAAAGAAAGTGATTCCTAAAGAAGAACCATGGCAAGAAAGGCTACATCAAGAAATAGAAATAGTAAACAAAGAGAAGAAACAAGAAGAATATGAGAGACAACAGGAAGAGCTTGGTATCAAAAGAGAAGAAGAGTCTTACAAACAAGTCCAAAGAATACAAGCAAGCATGGAACTTGATCAAGATATTCTAGAAATAGTAAAAGAATAGATGTTGAAAATCAAAGAACTATTCTCACCATATAACATTCCTGTCAGATATAGTGGTGTGATTCTAGACAATGATCAAAGATAGATTCAAATGAATATGAATGGGGTCCAGATCCATTATTTGATGCATCAAGTAAAGAGAATGCTGAGAAACAAAATGCTATTACAAGTGATGACACACTTTCCATAAAATAAAGAAGAGTGCTAGAAACAAGGCAAGAAGAAATTAGGATTTAGAGAAAAGAGGCATATGCAAGACAACAAGGACAAGAGAATGAGAAGAATCTAGAAGTAACAACACAGGGAACACAAACAATCAATCATCAATCAACAAAAGATCAATACAATATCAGATTTATATCAAACATAGAGAAAGAAACACCAAGATATGGAAGAACTCTAGGATAACTAATAACAAATCAAGCAGAAATGACTGTTAGTCTAGAAGAAGCTGAGTTCGAGAGAAGGTGGAGGCTAGCAAAGAAAACAGTAATGGAATCTTCTATGTCATGTGCACAAGTATGTCAACTTCAAGCTACAAATGAATCTAATGAAATTAACCCAGAGGGAACCTATAGTACCAAATATGTATGTGTTGATACAATTCATTCGTTTGAGGGACAAACATCAGATAATGAGTCACTTGAGAGAAAATCACAAAATGCCCATCCTCACTTTGTTAGAGCTAATTGGAGAGCACTTGGAAGAGATTATCCTCAAGAGAGTTCTATCTATTGCATCACATACTCAACACCCAATTATGACTATTATGTCATGAATATTGAAATACCCAACAATGACGAAGACTATGGCCTACATATGCTTCATCCAGAACTAATTGACTGGGAAAACATTGAAAACCCTGAATCTGATATCTTTTCCAATGATCATGCCTTAGTTGTATATCTTAACCAGAGTGGGTTTGAAGCATTGTACCAATGTCAAAGTGAGATAAAAGCATAATAATCTGCACTGACTTCAGATATTTGAACAAAGCATATCCCAAAGATGACTTCCCACTGCCAAACATTGATATAATTGTAGATTTATCAGCAAGACATGAGATGTTTTCCTTAATGGATGGATTCTCAAGGTACAATCAAATAAAAATTGCCCCTGAAGATCAGGAGAAGACAACATTCACTTGTGCATGGGGTACCTACTATTGGAATGTCATGCCATTTGAGCTTAAAAGCGCAGGAGCAACTTATCAAAGATCCGTGACAACAATCTTCCATGACATGATGCATACATTTATGGAAGAGTATGTGGATGAAATACTTGCAAAATCTCATACAAGGAAAGAACATTTGAAGATCTTGGGCAAGATCTTTGACATGCTTGAACAATATCAACTAAGATTAAACCCAAAGAAATGTGCATTCAAAATAACCTCAAGAAAACTCCTTGGGTACATTATATCAACAATTGGAATTGAAGTAGACCCTGAAAAAGTAAAAGCTATCATGGAGATGGAGTCACCTAATAATATAAGCCAATTGCATTCTCTACAAGGGAGATTGTAGTCAATCAAAAGATTCATTTCTCAGCTAGCAGATAGATGTCATCCCTTCACTTACTTATTACACAAGAATGTTCCATTCAAATGGGATCATAAATGTGAGGAAGCTTTCATGCAAATTAAGGAATATCTCGCAAATCCTTCAGTACTGGTATCACCAATCAATGGGAAACCATTATTGCTTTACATCTCGGCAACAAATGTATCACTAGGAGCTCTCTTAGAACAACATGATGAAGAAGGAAAAGAAAGAGCAGCATATTACATCAGCAAAACACTTGTAGGTTATGAATTGAGCTACACATCAGCTGAGAAGACATGCCTAGTAGTTGTATTTGCAACTCAAAAAATGTGACATTATATGCTAACTCATTCTATAAAACTGATAACAAAAAATAGATCCATTGAAATATTTTCTAAGCAAGTTGACATTGACAGGTAGATTGGCCAAATGGGTTATGTACTAAGTGAGTTTAACATAGAATATGTTGACTGGAAAGCTATCAAAGGACAAGTAGTTGTTGATCAATTGGCTGAAGTACCCCTGGAAGATGACACACCATTGCATATTGAATTTCTCGATGCAGACATTTTGACAGTTAGCACAAATTTTTGGGAGATATAATTTGATGGCTCCTATACACAACATGGATTAGGTGCAATAATCTTGTTCATAACACCTCAAGGCCACACAATTCCAAATTCATATAGACTGTGATTCCCATGCACAAATAACACTGCAAAGTATGAGGCATTGGTCATTGGGATCAAAATGGCCATTGAATGGAACATCAAGGAACTACATGTTTATGGAGATTCATAGCTCATAATCAACCAGATAAATGATGATTATCAAACCAAGGATAACAAACTGATGCCCTATAAAAAGTTGGTTGAATATTTTAAAGAGAACTTTGAAGAAATATCATTCACTCAGATCCCAAGGAATGAGAATAAAGCGATAGATGCAATGGCTACAATAGCTTATCTTTTGTAGAACCAAGAGAATCAACAATGTTACGAGTTCCTGGTGGAAGATATATTGCATCCTACTATTGAGTCCTAGAACACCCACATGGTTTGCCACATATCTCGAACCAATCAATCCTTATATAGCCAAACTTATCGATACCTAAAGGAGAATATCCTTCCCCCAGACCTATCCTTCAATTAGAAAAGAAATTTTATTTGTCAGTCATCTCGTTATACTATCATTGTTGATACTTTATATAGACGAGGTCTAGATAGCATTCTACTACGATGTCTTAAATGGGAAGAATTTGAGAAAGTTCTCAATGAAGTCCACAAAGGTATTTGTGGCATGCAGTTAGGTGGTTTAATCTAGCTAAGAAACTTATTCGATTGGGTTATTATTGCCCTACTATGGAGAGAGATTCATTTACATATTTCAAGAAATGTAAACAATGTCAAATCCATGGGAATCTTATCCATGCACTAGCACAAGAATTGCATCCTATGGAAAGATCATGGTCATTCTCTCAATGGGGACTTGACCTAGTGGGTAATATAAATCCTTCATATTCTTATGGACATAAGTTTATTTTCACTTCTACTAAGTATTTCACTAAATGGATTGAAGCAATGCCTTTGACAAAGGTGACAGTCATTCATCTTGAACTACATAATTTGTCCCTATGAAGTCCCTATGACCATCATCACTGATAATGGGAGGCCATTTAAGAATCAAGACATGAAGGAACTATGTGAGCGATCTCATATCCAACATAGGTTCTCAAGACCATATTATCCACAGGGAAATTGTCAAGCCGAAGCATCAAATAAAACAATCCTAAAGATGTTGAAGAAAACAATCAATGAAGCTGGTAAAGACTGACATATTCAACTAAATCCTTCTCTATGGGCATACTGAACTAGCATTCATACACAAATGAGGGAAACTCCATATTGCTTTGTGTATGGATCAGAAGCAATATTACCAGTAGAATTAGAGATACCTTCTCTACGAGATACCTTCTCTACGGGTGTCCTTGAAAGGTCTTATCTCAGAGGAAGAGAAATGAGTCTTTAGGCTTCAAGAACTTGAGCTAATTCAGGAACGTTGCCAAAATGCTTTAGATCATTTAAAAGCATACCAACAGAGAATGGTGAGAAGATACAACCATAAAGTTAAGCCACATATTTTTCATATTGGAGATATCGTTCTATGAGAAAATCCATGTAATCAGCAAGATCGAGAAAAGAAAGGTAAATTTGAGCCAAACTGGTTGGGTCCCTTTGTCATGGTAGCAACATATGGTTCAGGAGCATATAGATTATCTACACCAGAAGAAGGTGATTGGTTTGATGAGCCTATCAATACTATGCATTTGAAGAAATTCTATGCTTAAAAGTATTAGCAGAAAATACCAAAAAACAATGAAAAAGTATAAAAATCAGAAAAGAAGACAAAATCCCTAAAAAACATAAAAAGGAAAATACAACAACAATGTAAAATAGCGAAAACAGTCAAAAATATCAAATATATGAAAAAATCCAATAAATTTAGATGGTGAAAACCTAGTAAAAAGGCGCTATCTGAAAGTGGGTTCTTCCATCTATGAGATTGCTTTTCTTATCTATCCATCCTATCACATATATTCATCCTATCGCATCTATCCATCCTAGAATATCCATTTCATCTATTGCATCCATTACTCTGAACCATTAGCAGGAAATATGCAGTTTATCAATAGTTATGAATCTTTGACATACTTAGCGTAGTCACTATCTTTTATTTTATCAGAGTCAATCATATCTGCATCACATCCCACCATGGTTTGGATTATCCTTTATATCCATCATAAATTTTGTTTCCATTGGGGGCAAAATCCTAAAACCTTTGCTAAGGGCATCTTTAAAAGCTTCAAAAAATCCAAAGACATTCAAAAACTTAGAAACACCAAAAACACCTAGCAACAAGGAAATGAAGATCAAAACTTTTGTAACAACTGAATCATGACACTTAGAATGCAAAGATTCAACCAGCAAGTAATAAAGGATTATCAATGATCATTCATCAAGATGATTATATCAGTTAATGACTATGGGAACATATGTACGACATACATGATTTAATGTTATATCTTGAGTTTTGCTAATCATGTATCCTACGCAACTCGATGATGTCCATGACTAGAGGAGCTATGATGGAGCATGATTATTTTGTTTGTTTGTTGTTTGTGATTTATCTCTTAGTAATGTATGTACTTGTCTAAGGATATGATAAAAAAAAAATCACGGAGGACGTTCCGAGTCATGCATGAAAGGGGATAATCCTTGTTTGTTTTGTAAGAAATACTCGGGTCAACTTGGTTCATCATATCAAGTTGATTGTATTAACTTGCTATATCAAAATCTATGTAAGAAATACTCGGGTAAACTTGAATTGCTATGTCAAGTTGCTTCTACTTTCTGTAGACGCCTAAAAATGTCTCATTGATCATGTACTAATTATTCCTCTAATTTATTAAATAATTTCTTAATTATTTAATTAAGTTAATTAATCTAAGTCTTCTATTTCTTCTATTTTCTTCTAATTTTATATTTCCTCATCATCTCACTAATTATTCTATTTTCCTATTCTATCATCATTTAATCATTTTAATCATTTCCTAAATATTAATTAAATATTTATTATTTTATTAATTATTGTTAATTCCTCAACTTAAATAATCTTCATTATTTAAATAAATAAACCAATTATTCTCAATTTCTATCTCCAATTATCTAATCATTCAACTCTCTTCTAAATATTAATTAAATATTTATTATTTAATTAATTGTGATTTTATTCTTTAAATTAAATAATCTTTATTATTTAATTAAATTTCATTTCTACATAATTAAATAGTTTCTTTAAATTATTTAATTAACTAATTAATTCTTCCATTTCCAAATCCCCAAATTCTAAATTCATTTAATTTTATTATTCTTCTAATTTCCTTTAATTTCATTATTTCTTCCAAATTCAATTACATGTGCATGATTTCAAAAACCAAATTGAAAATCAAAGTCAAGTTCTAAATATATTCAAATTCTAAATTCAATTAAAATCTCATGCAAAGATTAAATTGAAAATCTAAATCTAAATGCAAGCACATGCTAAATTAATTAATTAAATCATTTATCTCTTCAACTTCTATTTCCATCTTTCAGTTAGCTTTTTCTAAACTAAGCTCTCTGTGTCATTTTCTTTATTTCCCCCAATCATCCTTTTTCTTCCTTCAGTCAGCTTTTTCTCAATCAGTTGACTCAATTAATCTATTAAATGTGAGGCTTCACCTCGACTCAGTCTGACATTCAGTGGATTTTATATTTAGACTATTATGGATACTTTATTTTGATGCATTTTGAGACTTAGAACTTAAATGATTTTAGGATTTGGATAACATTGCTATGTTTTGATGATTTACTTATATGCTTTATGAGATAGAACACTACATGATTGTTAGATAGGATGATATTGCAATGATAGATGTCGTTATTGAATTTGCAGGACTTTACTATGATAATAGAACTATGATGTATAGTTAAGTTTATGTGAATTGGGATGAAATTGCTTATGTGAAATTGCTTGATAAAAGATGTATTTAATCTGTGCAGATGAAAATTGTATGCAAGTGATGATGTGCATTGTTATTCCTTTGAATTATATTATATGTGGATATTTGAAAGTACTAATGTGTAAATTGAGATGCGCAGGAAATTTACCATGTGACCATGGAAAATTACGGAGAACCAAACCTAGACTTATGTATGTTTGTAAGCCAGGGGTTGTCTATTTGGAGAGACAACATCTCGTTTGTGTTGTATTTTTATTCATAACAGTATATGCTGCATGAGTGTTAAGTGTTATTTAAATTTAATGTGTAAAAACCACAAAAGACGATTTCATGTTTTATTTTGTAAAAGTGTTTTATTTGTGTCACTTGACACATGTGTGGATTTAAGTTTAAATGTTTTATTTTTGTCTCTTGGTGGGAAAGTGTTCAACTATAGCTTTTTCAGATAATGTAACGTGAAGTCATAAATACTTTGGGAAAAGAATCTTTGGAGAGGTCAACATATGTTTGACCCGAAAATAAACTTTAGAAGGTTTTAAAATGGGTTAAATGAACACCTAGGGGTAGTTTAATAGGGTTTCCTAAAGCCCATAAGGTATACCTAGGGGTTAGGGGTAATTTTAGGCAAGTTTCTACTTTTAAGTGACCTTTTTGACACTTTAAAAATTGGCTTTTTTGAGTTGTGCGAAAATTGAAAATTAGAAGTTTAAATCTAATTGAGATTTTTCCTATTCGAATGGGAGTCTTTTTCCCATTATGCTTTACTTTCCTTTTTGGTTTTTAGAAACTTGTGAGAACTCAGAGAATGAGCTTCTTAAGCAAGAATTTGAGAATTTGAGGGTAATCACCCACTCTCCATTTTTGGAGACAAATTTTTTTTTGAATAGAATAGAAAAGATTTGAATAGAGAAGAAAAAAAAAAAATTGGCTAAGGGTAGAAGAAGAAGATCCGTGGATTGGGCAGCTCTTCCTCAAATATTATACTACCATTGGGCAGATTAAGGTTGGTTTCATTATTCTTTAAAATGTCTATTTTCTTGTATGTGTTTGAGAGTATGATTGGTGTAAGAAATCTGTGTTCTTGAATGTCTTGTTTTAGAATTTCATTTGGAATTTTTGCATTATGCCTTGTTGTGTTTTGGGAGTTTTCTCAAGACCTCTTACTCTTGGGAGAGAGGAGGATCTTGTGGGTGGTAGCAGTGACAACCCTCGAGTGAGAGACTCTCGTTTGAGAGCGATCACAAGAAATTTTTGTGTGACCCTTGCTGCATGGCCTGTTTGTGCAATGGGGGTCATAAGGAGGGATATAAGGCTAGAATGTCTTTGGGGGGGCATAAGGAATAAGGGGTTGAAATTTTGATGTATTTATTGTGCCATGAGGTGGCTACTGGTTTTCCATACTTGCAGTTCTCCTTAGGGTATTAGTCCACTACCACCCTTAAAAAGGTCATCACCAAAGTGTGGTGCTGTGTAGCCAAGTTGGGAGTGTGTCTGAATATCTGTGTGTGTATTTTTGTCTTCTATGTGTTTGCATGTTTGTTACCCGTCTAGGGCTTGGTTCTCCGAGCTCGGGAGTGGCTACCAGTTAGCCTAGGCTAGGAGGTGAGCACTCCGTGGTCATATTTGTGATTTATTATGCAGGAATGTCAGGAGAAAAGAATAGTAAAAGAGAAAAGTTGCAGAAGATTATTGTTGAAGAAATCTAAATTTATTTGCAGTTATTAGTTTTGATAGGAGAAATACGCTGTCATTCGTTGAAATGAGAGGCAAGTTGTAAATTTGAAATATAGACATGAGAGTTGGGAATTGTAGTTGAAAAAAGAAACATCCTATAAATTTTGCAGATTATCTTAGAGTTGTAAAAAGCTTGTTTTATTTCTATTCCTGTTTTAAAAAAAAGCTACTTTTGATTTGCATGCAATAGTTATTTTAATATGAAAATCAGTTTTATTTGATTTAGTATTTTCTCTTATCTGTGAAATTTCCTACATTCTACTTGCAGAAAAATATGAGAAGTATTTATTGTTAGCATCTAAATGAGTGTATGCATGTTGCTTTAAGGGTGTATATTGTAGTTTAAACTTCCTATAGTAAGATTTAAGTTTTTGGATCCTAGAAAATAATAGTTGCAAGAATGAAATTTCATAATTAATTGTAGGAATAAAATCTAAAGCATTTTCTCTCTTCTAATCCCTTAACTTTAGTTTAATAAACTTTAGATTGTTAAGTTGCTATTAAATTTATTGATATCTGAAAAATTTACCAAGCTATAGAAATAGGAGTCAAAAGCACAAAGATAGTTGTTTTATTTAAATCTGTCGTTATTTTAATGCAGGAAATAAATCTATAGCTATTTACTTTGTTGTGTTCTTTTTATATTTATTTACCTTAGACTTTAGCAAAATCATATTTATGCCTTTGATAATAAACAGTAAAAAAAAATCAGAGTGTTAAAAATATATAAATTCCGTCTAAATCCTATATTCACAAAGCAAATGGACAAAAAAAAAAACATTATACATTTCTGTCATAGAAAATATAAATAAACTCCTATCAATGTTTATAAATATACATAATAACAAATATATATATATATATATATATATATATATATATATATATATATATATATATATGTTTTAAAAAAAAAATTAAACAAATTTTATTTTTTTAAGCGGAGGGTTCGGCCGGGGGCCGAGCTCACTGTGCAATGCATAGTGGCCGGCGGCCAAGCTCACTGTGCATGGCGCAGTGGCCGGGCGCCGAGTCCACTGTGTATTGCACAATGGCCGGCGGCCGAGCTCACTGTGCACTGCATAGTGGCCGGCGGCCGTGCTAATTGTGTAATACACAGTGGCCGGCGGTCGAGCCCACTGTGCCCTGCACAGTGGAGACTTCGACGGCGCCGACTCTCGCCTCTCGCCTCCGTCCACCGTTCACTCATCCCGTCCGCCGTCCATGGCCACTCTGCAAAATGTAGGGTCAAAAAAAAAAAAAATTTAAAAGGGGAGAAAACCCTAGCTCGGTTAGAGCTAGGGCCGAGGGGAAAATAAATAAGTTTAAGGGATTTTAAAAAAAAAAGTGTCAAAGAAGTAATTTTATAATGTAATTTAAATTAGGGTTTACATGAAATTTATTTATAAGTTGTGGAAATTTATATTTAAAATTAGTTAGGTTAACAACTTAAATAGACAGAGGAGTTTTTAATTCAAAATTAATTATTTTAGATTAACTACTTGTGAAGCCTTGAATTAAATAGAAGGGGAAAATTAATTCCTTGAAAACTAAATTTGACTTTGGAAAGATAATTATCCTCATCAGATAATGTCATTAAGAAATTAATTTGACACTTTAATCGATTAAATTAATTAATGATTTAAAATGTATTTTAGACAATATGGATTCATTGGAGATTAATTTTTATCTACGCCTTCTACTTTTAATGAGTGTGATTTAATTACATTAACGACTATATTGGATGAGAAAATAAATTAAAACATTTAGTTTTCCGCAAATAAATTTTAATTAATTTTTGATACTTAGTTAGTATCAGAGTTAGTTTGATTATTGTTATGGCCAACATGTTAACACATGTCGTGATAGCGAACTTTGTTAATTAACTAGTTGTTTAAAAAAAAAATTATTTCATTTTTTGCCCTAAATTTTGGGCATGACATTTTGGTATCAGAGCAAGGTTTCCACACTAAGAACCTTTCTCCACTTACGTTTTGCCTTAGATTATTTAAATTATTTGGTTAAATTGATTTTATCAGACTTTTGAATTTAATTGAATTAATATTATTCTAAAAGAAATTAATTAATTATTTGGCTTTATTTTCCTCTTAGGATGCCTCTAACGATGCGACAAGCTCGCAAGCGCGGACGGGGTCCTAGACGTGTGCGCATAGCACGCGAAGAGGTAGTGAGGGAGGCATCGGTTCCAGAGGAGAACCGAGGAGCACCTCCCGAACAGCCAAATGAACCTAACCGAGACCTCTTAGCAGCAATCCAGAATCTTATTAGCATAGTTCAGGAAAGGATTCCAGCAGAGAACCCTCAGGTTAGAAGTCATGACTCAGGGAGTCATAGATCTTTTGATAGAGAATGAAGCAGGAGCCTAGCTCCTATTCTTGTAGAGAGTCAGGGTGGTAATGAGCCAGAGTCTGTGCATATGCCGGGACCACCTCCAGCAGTGGAACCAGTTTATTTTGAGAGAGCTCGTTGAGATCCAGGGGATCTTATCAGGGAGGTCATGCGCCTCCAGCCACCATCCTTCGAAGGTTCTACCAATGGAGTAGAGGCTGAGGCATGGCTTCTGAGTCTTGAGAGGTGCTTTGCGTTGCATTCTTACGAGAGCAACTTGAAAGCACATGTCATAGTTCATCTACTGAGAGGGACAGCCTCCACTTGGTGGAGACAGGAAGAGTACAAATGCGGATTAGTTCCTGATACTCTCACTTGGGAGATATTCACAGAGAGGTTCCATGAGAGGTACCTATCAGAACACTTCAGGCAGCATCGTATAGACAAATTTCACGATCTCCAACAAAAAGGCTTGTCAGTAACCCAGTATGAGAGTAAATTCTTTGAGCTGTTGCCTTATGTAGATTATCTAAAGGATGAGAAACTTCTTGTAAACCGCTTCATCAGGGGATTAAATGCCGGTATAGCCGGGCATGTTAGGATGTTCGCTCCAGAGAGCCTTCCGGTGGCTGTAGAGAAGGCACTGATTGCCGAGGAAATTCAGGTCAGACCACAGGGCAATAGGGATCGGTTTCAGAATCGAAATCCCGCACCTCAAACTTAAGGATTCCAAAAACCACATTGGAAAGGAAACAACCGAAATTCTCAGGGGTTCTCCAAACCCCCTCCTCCGCAACAGACACCACAGAACCAGAGGCAGAAGCCTCCATAGTATCAACAGGGCTCCAAGCCCAAACAGTGGTAGACTCAGGGACAAAGACGTGATCAAAGAGCACAGGGGTAGTACACACAGTCGGTGAGGACTCAGCAGTCCTCCAGGGGTGGGTACATCGGATCCAGTAGGACAGGAGGTCAGGCATTCTCTAGGCCTCAGGGTGCCCAGTTTCAGGCACAGGGTGCTTGCTTTATGTGTGGAGCCATGGGGCATATGGTGAGGGATTGCCCTCAGGGACAAGTTGTAGGGAGTCAGTAGATGGCCGCTTCAGAGCCGACAGTTGGTGATATGGGCAGGTCCCATAGAGTATTCGCAGCGGTTGACAACCACCAAGCTGAGCATCAGGCCACGGTTATCGAATCTACAGGTATAATCAAAGGTAACAATGTATCTATTTTGTTTGATTCAGGAGCTACTGACTCCTTTATATCTCCATTGGTTGTGGAGCATTGCGGGCTAGTGGAAACTAGACAGGGTGTCAGTTGGGAAGTGGAATTAGCTTCAGGAGCTAGAGTGTCAGTGGAATCAGAGGTTAGGGCATGTCAGCTGCAGATTGGCAAGACCACCACTTTAGTAGACCTTAGAGTGACTCCACTTGGATCTTACGGAATCATACTTGGCATGGATTGGCTTTATGCCCACAGAGCCAAGATGGATTGGCGCCTGAAAAAGATTGAATGTGAGGATGATCATGGTTCACCCATAGTTATCACTAGGATTCAGAGGCCCGTGTCTCTTCGTATGATCTCCGCAATGCAGCTTAAGCGGAGCATGCGAAAGGGATATCAGCTTTTTGCTATCACTATCAGTGACAGAGGAGAAGAGGAAGAAAAAGAAACATCACTCGATGACCATCCTATCCTTAAGGGATATTCAAATGTATTTCCTTCAGAGTTACTAGGAATGCCTCCCCGTAGAGAGATTGATTTTCATATAGACCTAGTACCAGGAGCCGAGCCAATTTCTAGAGCACCTTATAGGATGACCACAAATGAGCTAAATGAACTTAAAATACAGCTTGAGGAGCTCCTTGAGAAGGGTCATATTTGTCCTAGCGTATCCCCTTGGGGTGCACTAGTCATCTTCGTTAAGAAGAAGGATGGATCTCTCTGATTATGTATGGATTATCGGTAGCTAAATAAAGTAACCATCAAGAACCGATATCCTTTGCCCAGAATTGATGATTTATTCGACTAGCTTCAGGGTGCCAAAGTCTTTTCCAAAATAGATCTGAAGTCAGGATACCATCAGTTGAGAATAGTGGAAAGTGATATCCACAAGACCGCATTTTGCACTAGATATGGTCACTATGAGTTTACCGTAGTCCCATTCGGACTTACGAATGCCCCAACAGTTTTTATGAGCCTCATGAATGGGGTGTTCCGTACCTTTCTGGACCATTTTTTTATTGTGTTTCTCGATGATATACTGATATATTCTCGGAATGAGAAGGAGCATGAGGAGCACCTGAAATAGGTGTTGCAGTGTTTGCGGGATAACCAGTTGTTTGGCAGCCTATCGAAGTGTGATTTCTTTCGGTCTAAGGTCAAGTACCTTGGGCACGTTATTTTAAGTGATGGGATCTCAGTTGACCCATCAAATATTAGGGCTATTATGGATTGGCCAGCACCTACCAGTGTGACAGAGGTCAGGAGTTTCATGGGCTTAGCAGGGTATTACCGACGTTTTGTCGAGGGATTCTCCAGAGTCGCACACCCTATTACTTCTCTTCAATGTAAAGGGAAGAAATTTGAGTGGACAGAGAAATGCGAGAAGGCCTTTCAGGAACTCAAGAAGGCACTTAGTAGCACTCCTATCCTTGTTGTATCAGATCCTACAGCTGACTTCATGGTTTGTACAGATGCTTCACTAGAGGGCTTAGGAGCAGTTCTTATGCAGGATGGTAGGGCCATAGCTTTCGAGTCTAGGAAACTTAAGACTCATGAACTTAATTATCCCACTCACGACCTTGAGCTCGCAATAGTAGTACATGCACTTGTGAGGTGGAGACATTTCCTTTTAGGTCATCACTTCGAGTTGCATTCAGATCATCAGAGTCTTCAGTACATCTTCACTCAGCCGAACCTTAATGCACGTCAGAGGAGATGGATGGAGTTCTTGTGTGAATGTGATTTTGACGTTCACTACATCAAAGGAAAGGAAAATGTAGTTGCAGATGCCTTGAGTAGGAGATGTCATGAGGTTTACACCATATCCATGGGCACGGATTTGAGAGACTGTATACTACAACACTTGCCAGAGGATGGATGGTATGCAGAGGTTGGTCAGGTAATACGATCTCAGGTTACTCTAGAAGGGAAATATGTGGATTATTCTTTGGAGTCCGATGGAATGTTATGCCACAGAGGGCGCATTTATGTACCTTCCTCCAGAGGATGTGAGAGTTCATTGTCACGGAGGCTCATAGAGCTCCTTATGCAGCGCATCCTGGGGTTAAAAAGTTGCATGCTGACTTGAGGCAGTTGTATCATTGGCCAGGAATGCGGCAGCTCATTGCTGAGATAGTAGCTCGATGCCTCGAGTGTCAGAGAGTAAAGGTGGAGCACCACCATCCAGGTGGGTTGCTCCAGTCTCATGCTATACCAGAGTGGAAGTGGGATACTATATCCATGGATTTCATCATTGGTCTTCCTATGTCTTCTCGTCGCCATGATGCTATCTTGGTGACAGTTGACAAGTTGACCAAAGTAGCTCACTTTTCACCAGTCTGTACTACATTCATAGCTCCAGCAGTAGCACAGGTGTTCTTGCGGGACATTGTTAGACTTCATGGCGTGCCCCACAAGATTATTTCTGACAGGGATTCTCTCTTCACTTCTTCCTTTTGGAAGTCATTACAGGCAGCTATGGGCACTAAGCTCAATTTCAGTACAGCCTATCACCCAGAGACAGATGGTCAGACAAAGAGGGTCAATCAGGTGTTAGAGGATATGCTTCGCATGTACATCATGGATCATCAGACCCGGTGGGAGGAGTATCTTCAATTAGTGGAGTTTGCCTATAACAATGGGCATCACACTTCTTTGGGGATGCCACCCTATCGGCATTATATGGCAGGCCTTGCAGGATGCCCTTGAGTTGGGATCGCATAGAGGATAGAGTTGCTATTGGTCTTGAGATAGTTCAGGATATGGAACAACAGGTGGATTTGATTAGGCAGTGTCTCAGAGAGGCTCAGGATAGACAAAAGAAATATGCTGATGCAAAGAGGATAGATCATAGCTACTTGGTTGGAGACAGAGTTTTCTTGAGAGTGCAACTGCATAAGAGTCCAATCCGTTACGGAAAGGGTTCTAAGCTCGCACCTTGCTTTGTAGGACTTTTTGAGATTCTTGAGAGGATAGGCCCAGTTGCCGACCATTTAGCATTGCCACCTAGCCTATCACGCATCCACGATGTGTTTCATGTATCAGTTTTGAGAAAATATATCTATGATGAGTCTCACATTTTAGATTGGGATGCCTTGCAGGTGGAGTCGGACGGGCAGCTAGCTTTGGAGCCCATTCACATTTTGGCACGCCGGACGTTGGCCCTTCGAGGTCGAGAGCTAGACCAGGTTAGGGTCCAGTGGGATTGTTATGATGAGGTTACGGCTTCATGGGAGGATGCAGCACGTATGAGATCAGAGTACCCCCACCTCTTTGATGAACTCCAGGAGGAAGTTCATGCCTAGAGGGGGAGGGTGTGAGGCCTCACCTCAACTCAGTCTGACATTCAGTGGATTTTATATTTAGACTATTATGGATACTTTATTTTGATGCATTTTGAGACTTAGAACTTAAATGATTTCAGGATTTGGATAACATTGCTATGTTTTGATGATTTACTTATATGCTTTATGAGATAGAACACTACATGATTGTTAGATAGGATGATATTGCAATGATAGATGTCGTTATTGAATTTGCAGGACTTTACTATGATAATAGAACTATGATGTATGGTTAAGTTTATGTGAATTGGGATGAAATTGCTTATGTGAAATTGCTTGATAAAAGATGTATTTAATCTGTGCAGATGAAAGTTGTATGCAAGTGATGATGTGCATTGTTATTCCTTTGAATTATATTATATGTGGATATTTGAAAGTACTAATGTGTAAATTGAGATGCGCAGGAAATTTACCATGTGACCATGGAAAATTACGGAGAACCAAACCTAGACTTATGTATGTTCGTAAGCCAGGGGTTGTCTATTTGGAGAGACAACACCTCGTTTGTGTTGTATTTTTATTTGTAATAGTATATGCTGCATGAGTGTTAAGTGTTATTTAAATTTAATGTGTAAAAACCACAAGAGACGATTTCATGTTTTATTTTGTAAAAGTGTTTTATTTGTGTCACTTGACACATGTGTGGATTTAAGTTTAAATGTTTTATTTTTGTCTCTTGGTGGGAAAGTGTTCAACTATAGCTTTTTCAGATAATCTAACGTGATGTCATAAATACTTTGGGAAAAGAATCTTTGGAGAGGTCAACATATGTTTGACCCGAAAATAAACTTTATAGGGTTTTAAAATGGGTTAAATGAACACCTAGGGGTAGTTTAATAGGGTTTCCTAAAGCCCATAAGGTATACCTAGGGGTTAGGGGTAATTTTAGGCAAGTTTCTACTTTTAAGTGACCTTTTTGACACTTTAAAAATTGGCTTTTTTGAGTTGTGCGAAAATTGAAAATTAGAAGTTTAAATCTAATTGAGATTTTTCCTATTCGAATGGGAGTCTTTTTCCCATTCTGCTTTACTTTCCTTTTTGGGTTTTAGAAACTTGTGAGAACTCAGAGAATGAGCTTCTTAAGCAAGAATTTGAGAATTTGAGGGTAATCACCCACTCTCCATTTTTGGAGACAAAGAAAATTTTGAATAGAATAGAAAAGATTTGAATAGAGGAAAAAAAAAAAAAAAAAATTGGCTAAGGGTAGAAGAAGAAGATCCGTGGATTGGGCAGCTCTTCCTCAAATATTATACTACCATTGGGCAGATTAAGGTTGGTTTCATTATTCTTTAAAATGTCTATTTTCTTGTATGTGTTTGAAAGTATGATTGGTGTAAGAAATCTGTGTTCTTGAATGTCTTGTTTTAGAAATTCATTTCGAATTTTTGCATTATGCCTTGTTGTGTTTTGGGAGTTTTCTCAAGACCTCTTACTCTTGGGAGAGAGGAGGATCTTGTGGGTGGTAGCAATGACAACCCTCGAGTGAGAGACTCTCATTTGAGAGCGATCACAAGGGATTTTTGTGTGACCCTTGCTGCATGGCCTGTTTGTGCAATGGGGGGCATAAGGAGGGATATAAGGCTAGAATGCCTTTGAGGGGGCATAAGGAATAAGGGGTTGAAATTTTGATGTATTTATTGTGCCATGAGGTGGCTACTGGTTTTCCATACTTGCAGTTCTCCTCAGGGTATTGGTCCACTACCACCCTTAAAAAGGTCATCACCAAAGTGTGGTGTTGTGTAGCCAAGTTGGGAGTGTGTCTGAATATCTGTGTGTGTATTTTTGTCTTCTATGTGTTTGCATGTTTGTTACCCGTCTAGGGCTTGGTTCTCTGATCTCGGGGGTGGCTACCAGTTAGCCTAGGCTGGGAGGTGAGCACTCCGTGGTCATATTTGTGATTTATTATGCAGGAATGTCAGGAGAAAAGAATAGTAAAAGAGAAAAGTTGCAGAAGATTATTGTTGAAGAAATCTAAATTTATTTGCAGTTATTAGTTTTGATAGGAGAAATACGCTGTCATTCGTTGAAATGAGAGGCAAGTTGTAAATTTGAAATATAGACATGAGAGTTGGGAATTGTAGTTGAAAAAAGAAACATCCTGTAAATTTTGCAGATTATCTTAGAGTTGTAAAAAGCTTGTTTTATTTCTATTCCAGTTTTTTTTAAAAGCTACTTTTGATTTGCATGCAATAGTCATTTTAATATGAAAATCAGTTTTATTTGATTCAGTATTTTCTCTTATCTGTGAGATTTCCTACATTCTACTTGCAGAAAAATATGAGAAGGATTTATTGTTAGCATCTAAATGAGTGTATGCATGTTGCTTTAAGGGTGTATATTGCAGTTTAAACTTCCTATAATAAGATTTAAGTTTTTGGATCCTAGAAAATAATAGTTGCAAGAATGAAATTTCATAATTACTTGTAGGAATAAAATCTAAAGGATTTTCTCTCTTTTAATCCCTTAACTTTAGTTTAATAAACTTTAGATTGTTAAGTTGCTATTAAATTTATTGATATCTGAAAAATTTACCAAGCTACAGAAATAGGAGTCAAAAGCACAAAGATAGTTGTTTTATTTAAATATGCCATTATTTTAATGCAGGAAATAAATCTATAGCTATTTACTTTGTTGTGTTCTTTTTATATTTATTTACCTCAGACTTTAGCAAAATCATATTTATGCCTTTGATAATAAACAGTAAAAAAAAAATCAGAGTGTTAAAAATATATAAATTCCATCTAAATCCTATATTCACAAAGCAAATGGACAAAAAAAAAAACATTATACATTTCTATCATAGAAAATATAAATAAACTCTTATCAATGTTTATAAATATACATAATAACAAATATATATATATATGTTTTAAAAAAAAATTTAAACAAATTTTTTTTTTTTAAGCGGAGGGTTCGGCCGGGGGCCGAGCTCACTGTGCAATGCACAGTGGCCGGCGGTCGAGCTCACTGTGCATGGTACAGTGGCCGACGGTCGAGCTCACTGTGCATGGCACAGTGGCCGGCGGCCGAGTCCACTATGTATTGCACAGTGGCCGACGGCCGAGCTCACTGTGCACTGCACAGTGGCCGGCGGCCGTGCTCACTGTGTAATACACAGTGGCCGACGACCGAGCCCACTGTGCCCTGCACAGTGGAGACTTCGGCGGTGCCGACTCCCGCCTCTCACCTCCGTCCACCATTCACTCATCCCGTCCGCCGTCCATGGCCGCTCTGCAAAATGTAGGGTCAAAAAAAAAAAAATTTAAAAAGGGGAGAAAACCCTAGCTCGGTTAGAGCTAGGGCATAGGGGAAAATAAATAAGTTTAAGGGATTTTAAAAAAAAAAGTGTCAAAGAAGTAATTCTATAATGTAATTTAAATTAGGGTCTACATGAAATTTATTTATAAGTTGTGGAAATTTATATTTAAAATTAGTTAGGTTAACAACTTAAATAGACGGAGGAGTTTTTAATTCAAAATTAATTATTTTAGATTAACTACTTTAGAAGCCTTGAATTAAATAGAAGGGGAAAATTAATTCCTTGAAAACTAAATTTGACTTTGGAAAGATAATTATCCTCATCGGATAATGTCATTAAGAAATTAATTTGACACTTTAATCGATTAAATTAATTAATGATTTAAAATGTATTTTAGACAATATGGATTCATTGGAGATTAATTTTTATCTACGCCTTCTACTTTTAATGAGTGTGATTTAATTACATTAACGACTATATTGGATGAGAAAATAAATTAAAACATTTAGTTTTTCGCAAATAAATTTTAATTAATTTTCGATACTTAGTTAGTATCAAAGTTAGTTTGATTATTGTTATGGTCAACATGTTAACACATGTCATGATAGCAAACTTTGTTAATTAACTAGTTGTTTAAAAAAAAAATCATTTCATTTTTTGCCCTAAATTTCAGGCATGACATTAAATCTATTGAGTTTCACTCCTACAGTTAGTAGTTCAACTATAAATTTTCATTTGAGCTCACCTGAGTTCCACATTTCAATCAATCTTCTCCAATTTTATATAAATTGGGCATTCAATCTCCATTTTCAACAATCACGAACTTCGAATCTTTGTGTCACTTGCAGGTTACTAGTGTAATATCTGAGAGCCATCATACCACGAAGAGGAGAAGAGCAATGGAAGCAATATGCAATCTTGGGATAGGGAGTTTTGATTTCATTTGATTATTTTAATTCCTATTTGCTTGATTGCGTTATTCCATTGTCTTATTTGTTAAATTCTTTGGTTAGGAGGGATTCATGATTTCCCTTTTGCTTCTAATTGATTACTTGTTTTTAAGATGAATTTTACATGTACACCATTTTGGTGAACCCAACGTGAACTAACAACAATTTAACCTTCTTTATTTTTCTGTGTGATTTTTGCAAATTGTGCGGATTTTTTCATTTGTTTTGTAGGTTGCACGAATTTGGAGAATTTTTTTTTTTGTCACGCAATCGAGCATTCATCATCATGCAATCACATAGACAGCATCATGCATTCGACCCTTCAGGGTCACACATTCATTCTGACAGGGTCATGCAATCGCCCTGTCCAAATCGTAGAATCACCTTTTTTGCATCACGCATTCACAGGAAGCTTTGCTGTTTAATTTTTTCTTTCATCTGTTATTTGTTCTATTTAATTCTGCCTCAAATTTGGTTAATTTCGGATCAACTTTCTTTTATTTTATGATTTGATTAATACAGTTTATGGCAAGAAAAGTGCAGTTCAAGATTTCAGGTGCAAGAAGGATGAAACAACAAAGAAGAGAAGCCAAACGCTATCAAAAGGTCCTCCAGGCAGAAAAATTGATACAGGATTCAGAAGAACAACTGGCCTTACATAGATATAATAGCCTAGTTCTTTCTTATATAGTTAAATTTGATCTAATCAATATTGAATGGATGATGAGGGATTTGGCTAGGGCTTCACAATTGGTTTCGCAGGTTCCTGATCGGGTTTAGTTTTCTTATTTTTTAGCTTTTAACTTTTGTTGTTGTCTTCCTTTTATCACGCAATCGACCTGTTAGTGCTACACAATCAACCAAATATCATCACGCATTTGCTCTGTCAGATTTACGCATTTGCTCTGTCAGATTCATGCATTCGGTCTATAAGTATCACGCAAATGCACAGGTAAAATTACGCATTCGCCTCTATCAAGTTTTGAGTTTCTATTTTCTGTTAGTTTGATTGTACTACTAATCTTTTGTTTACAGCTTGTGGCAGATTTTCAGAGAGGATTAGATTAGTATTTTTGCATGCACACTTCACACTTCATTTTTAGTGCTTAAAATCAACAACAGTTAAAATGGACATGCATGGATAATCTCACATTTCGTTGTTGGTGCTTAAAATGAACATGGGCTAAAATTGACATGCATGCATCTCACACTTGGTTTTTGGTGCTTAAAATCAACAAATGGTTAAAATTGACATGTATGCCTTCATACTTGGATTTGGTGTTTAAAATGGACATGCACATAAATTTGGGCTATAAAATGAACGTGAATTAGGCTGCATTAGATTAAATCATTTTTTCATTTTATTAAGGTAAAGAACTTTTTATTGTGTCTAGGATGGACCTACTATTGCACTAACTGACTTTCTACCCGCCATCGGGCTCTTGGGAGAAAGAAGGAAGGTGACAACGACATCCAAATTTTCTTTTATTCTGCGCAGTGAGGGATATCTTTGACTGGGGATTTCATCACCCCACAGAGGTACTTTGAATTGGGATGCATTGGGGATATCATCTCTCCCAACGTACTCTCGAGCGGGTTTTTCGAGCCGCTACATAAATATACTAGTCAGGAGGCTAGAGTGTTGAGTGAATTCGACATATGTGGGGGCCTTTCCTGCACCAATAAGCTCAAATAAAGTCTTAAGTGGCTTGCTCTGAGAATCCATTATTGGATCGGGACCCCTTGAAACCTAATACTAAGAACCAATTTAGTTGCCAAAAATCCTACATTCAATGGTTCTGGGAGTGCGGATCGTACCCCATAGATACCCCTCATGTACCTTACATTATGAGATAGAAATCCCTCGGTGATAAGATCTTCGGATCTTCGGGGTAAGAGAGACTGGCATGCCCGAGAAGTGTGTGTTGTGGAGTGGAGCCAGTGTTGCCAGACTCTCTATCTATCCATCTTGTTTTGGTATTTTGTTGTGGGGGCTTCACTGAATGGTGTCCACTATCCAGCCTAAGATTGTATTCCGTGTTTTTTTATGTATCGATGTGCTAGACCAGTATTGAGTCAGTCCATTGGGCTATTTCAGGCCCTTTCCCACGTATCTTCAAATTTTCTGAAATTGTATGAAAATTGAGTCAGTCGGCTATACATACCTACTAGCAATTGTTCTCAGATTTGGAAAACTACAAAACATTGTCCTACACACAAAGCTATAGAAAACAAAGTCCATTTTGAAACCAAAACTCAAAAGTCCTTACATACTTGTGACCCTAGGTAGTTACATAGTCCCACTTACGTCCTCATTATCGTCCTACGTCTTTTGCATAAGTCCCACTTACGTCCTCATTATCATCCTACGTCTTTTACATAAGTCCCACTTACGTCCTCATTTTTGTCCTACATCTTTTGCATAGTCCCACTTATGTCCTCATTATCATCCATATTAGTTACATAGTCCTACATTATCATATACGTCTTCATCTAGACCTCATATACATCTAAGTCCATAGTCAGTTTTAGGTTCATAGCATGTGCCTTCATGGGTCTCCCAGGTGATGGTTTTCTCCCCTTCGAGAAACCTAATTTAGTTCCAAACGACAGTCAACGAGAAATTATTGATGGTCTTGCTAACTTATGGGATTTAATAAGAAGCACACCTCAATATATAGGAGTCATACACGAGATAAACATTGAGTCTAGGATTTCCCGTATAATTGATAGAGAGATTGAGGCTAAACAACTTCGTCAACAAATGGAAAGACTTGCATTAGAGAAATACAGAAATGCTCAAAAGGTCTCATGTCAAAATCCTCAATAGAGAGTCTAGTATAGTCTTGCATACCTTGCATTTACGTCTACAGTCTAGGGTTAAGTTGTCGTCTTGCATAGAAACACCCTCATATAAGCAATTTTAGATGCCCGTCACAAGGTCACAGAAAGAGAAAGGAATAATGGACCCGAACAACACACAATCTGCAAACCCTACTTGGAATTTTGACATGTCAACAGGTCAACACTTAGGTACACAAACAATGTCCACCATAAACAAATTACAACAACATTTGACAAAGGAAGAATTTGAGTCCGCTCAGCAAGACCCACATGTCCTCATGATCCTAGATGCACTTATACATAGCGATAGGGACAAGTATCTTTCGTTGTTAATACAAAATGGGGCAAAACTACCTGAGGATTTTGATGTCACAAAGATTTTACCACTAGGAAAAACTTTAGGTCAAGATAACAGTCAAACACCACCCTTGACACAAATACAAGCAACAACCTCCAGTTTTCCTCAAAATGTACCTATCCAAACAAATGTCAACACAAATGCAAACTTTCAAACAAGTGTGTCATCCTCAGTGATCAATGCTAGTATACCATCACAGAGCATACTGATAATATCAAGTGTCTCTACACCTATTCAAACGCAAGCAACAAGTGCAACCCAACCTCCAGTTTCCTATTCTATGGGATCCACATATAGTTATCAAAATGCAAATCTAGGTCATGCCAATACAACAAGTACAACTCAACCAAACATGGGTTCGCATATCAGCTATTTCACAGTACCTAGTGGAATGCACAACGCACAAGGTTATAATCTTGGTACCTTCCAACAACCTCCTAGTTATGCAACCATGAATCCTTTTGTGGGACATACACAAACACAAGGTATACCTTTGACACAAATAGATATTTTGACACAACAAATACATAATTTACAACAACAAATGATGACCATGCAAACTGGTAACAACAAGAAAAGTTACACAATGCAGGACTTATGTCCTTATCCATTCAATCACACATTATACATGCCGCCTTTCCCACAACATTTTGAAACGCCCAAAATTGATAGATATCGAGGGAAGGGTGATCCTAGAGATCATATCAGATAATTTTTTACGGCATGTATAGAAGTTGCCTCAGAAGATACTTATCTAAAGAGACTATTTCCTAAAAGTCTAGGAGGACCAGCTTTAGAGTGGTTTTTACATTTACCACCAACCATCACATCATGGGGAGAATTAGCTGAACAATTTATTGCAAACTTCTCACACAACATTGATACCTCGGTTACTTTGATGGACTTGTGTGCCACTAAACAATATGAGAATGAAACATTTGCATCCTTCATACAATGATGGAGGGCTCTCTATAGGAGGTGCAAGACAGTTATCCCAGAAACAGAGCAAGTGGATATGTCTACAAGAAATTTGATTCCTAATATTAAATATCCAATACAAATGCAATGTTTAACCACATTCAAACAAATCATGGAAAAAGATCTCAAATGTGAGAAGGGACTAGAAGAACAAGGTCTTATTAAGTATTGCAATACCAACAACAATGACAAATCTAAGTTTTGGTCAAAAAACAAAAATGTGACCAATGATGGTATTGTAGACACCAGAATGATAAATAGAACTCAACCCGTTTTATCTTTGGGAACGAGTATTCCATCTAATCCACTTACAGGGAATAACACAACCTTAGAAAATGTAAATGCTACACAAAACATGAACACAAGATACCCTAGGGTAAATTCTCCAAGAAGAAATTACACACCTCTAGGAGAACCTATTGAGTCGGTGCTCAAAAAGTTAATACAGACAAACATGATCACTTTACCTGAGGTAAGAGTGTATGAACCAAGTCCTTTCAAACCCACATGGTGGAATGATAATGATTTCTGTGATTATCATAGGACTAAAGGTCACAAAATGACAAGTTGCTACAAATTGAAAAACTTGGTCCAAGATATGATAGACCAAGGGGACATCATAATTGATACCGATAAAACCTCAACAAACACAAATCATACAATTTTTAAGGATCCTTTTGTTAAGCATGACAAGGGGAAAGCTACCACATCAGGTACCCAAGACAATACAACTAACTACACAAAGGTCTCATATGACTACACTATTCATGCAATTAGCTTAGGAGATGTAGCAAACAATGATTCACAAGAAACACCTGATCAAGATAACCAATATCAAGACACTCACACAGAGGAAAACCAAATTCGCATGATATCAGAGGCACCAAAGTACGATGATGATAGAAATCTTTGTCTCAGAGACTGGGGGCATGATCAACCATCTCATTCAGGTTGGTTTGAAGATGAACTCATAGAACATATCATGGATGTCAAACATACCCATAAAGACTATGAAGAGGGATTTAACATAAATCTTGATAAAATAGCCTATGATACAAATGATACAATCGCTACAATCACCATAACTCCTAGAGATAGAGATTGTGCAGTAGTTACTCGTAGATCAAAGGTGAATTTACAAGGAATACCACAAAATCAACCACCAGCAGAAGGAACTTACAATGTTGTTGACCAACTTAAGAACACTCCTGCACAGATATTATTATTCAAACTATTGCAAATTTCGCCCACTCATAGAGCCATACTGGACAAAGCACTTCAAGATTTGATAGTGAACAGAGATATAGATGAAAATACCTTCCAGTCTATGGTGGGAAATCTAACACAAGGCACACATATTGCATTCACAGAACAAGATATCCCTAGTGATAGACTGCTTCATAACGAACCTCTACATATGGAAGCTTACATTCATAAGAGAATAATCATAAGAGTACTCATAGATGGGGGAGTTGGTCTCAACATTTGTACTTTAAAGTTGGTCATAGCACTAGGGTATTCTGAAATTCACATTGATTCTTCTAAGAGGATAAATATCAAGGCTTACGATGATGAAGAACGTCCATCTAAAGGCATTGTAGCCTTACCTATACAAGTAGGACCAATAATGACAGAGGTCACTTTTCAAGTCTTGGATAAAGAGCCAGGATATAACATGTTATTGGGCCGCCCATGGATCCACACCATGCAAGCAGTACCATTCACGTTCCATCAATGTGTCAAATTCCCATACAATGGTATTGAAATCACCATAAAGGGTGATCCAAATCCATTTCAACATTGCAATTATCTAAATAATAGTGTGGATAATCAGGTACCTATCAATCAGGCCACACCTCTCACTACACAGCTAGAAACATTAAAGATCACAAAAACAAAAAAGGAAATGCCTACAACATCCTCCTTACAAATCAAAGATATGGGTTGTAGAGAGTATTCTATTGCAAATACTTTAAGTGGGAAACAATTGTCTCTTTCTCCTAAGTCCTTTGGGAAACCTCACACTACAATATACAAACAAGACAAAGGAAAAGAAATTGTTAGATATACAGACTCATTCTCTTTCATTAGATGGGGTGACTTACAAGAACAATCCCTGAACGAAGATGTTAACCATTGGATATGTAGAGAAGAAGATTATATGACAATACCTAGAATACACATAGATCAGTATGGCAATGGATTTAAAATGCTCCAAAGACATGGATATGATGGTACCATAGGCCTTGGGTTACAGAAACAAGGAAGGCTAGAACCTGTTGTTCCTAATGATAATCCAGGGAATCAAGGATTGGGATACAAGCATATCATAGAAGCAAGAGAACATACCCTTGATATTCTAAATTGACCAAGCAAACCATCAGATTACATATCACAAAGGAGTTTGTCCACATAGGTGCTTCCATCTTCACCTCAAACAAGTAATCAGGGACCTACATCACCTAGTGTAGAATCAGATGGAGAAGACATGAGACAAATCTTGCAAGAACCTACCACTAAGTTACAAAATGATGCAGTTATTAACACAACAGTACAGGCTAATGTGGCAATAGATGCAGGTTTACCACCACCACCTGAATCCCACCCATGGTTATTATCACTACTTCAACCACGAGAAGCAACTCAGGCTCCACCTAATGAAACAGATGAAGAAAGATTGCAAAGGCTTATACCAGGCTTAAGAAGGGTAACTAATGTCCAAAGAAGACCAAACAATATACAATGGAATTAGAGATAGGACCAAGAAGAAATAAGTGATGATAGCTCATATGATAAAACATATATTGAAAGTAAGATAGACTCTCATGACTACAAATTATTATCACTCCATGATTCTAGCCCATCAAAAAGTGTAATATTAAGGAATCAAATAAGGCTTATACAGGATGAAGATACACAAATTCAGTCAAACAATCAAGTCTTCATGTTATCAGAGTCTAATAAAGAAGGGAGTAATGATTTACCCCTAGTTCATTCACACTTGATTGATTGGGAGCAAGAAGGAAAACTAGCGCTGGATTGGTTTGAAAATGACGAAGCCATTTCAGAATTTCTAGGAGTCAGAGAGGGATTTCCACAAGGTGATCATAAAGCAGGGTTTGTTATAGACCTGAATAGAATGACATACTTTGGAGAAGAAAGTACTTCTACAACAGAAGATAAGGATAAAACTACCCATAATAACAAGAGTTACTTGGGTAATCTTCCTATGGAAAGAGAAAGGTCAACATTACTTACAAAGGAAACAAAAGAAGTAAACATAGCAGAAGGGGAGGTTGTACATAACATCCATATGGCAAAATCACTAAGCAAGGAAGAAAAAGACAGATTCATCCATTTTTTCAAACAAAGATCTATCAACTTTGCTTGGTCCTATTTAGACCAAGTTTAGACTTCAAATTAGTGTTGCATCACTTACCTTTGATACTGGGAGTTAAACCTTACAAGCAAAAATTGAGAAAAATGCATCCAAGTATCGCATTACTGGTTAAAATATAACTACAAAAGTTGTTGGATGTAGGTTTTATTAGGCCTATTGACTACGCGGAATGGATATCCAGCCTGGTACCTGTGACTAAACCCACAAGAGGCATAGGAATCTGCGCTGATTTTCGGGATCTAAATAAAGCTTGTCCTAAAGATGACTTCCCACTACCTAATATCGACATGATAGTTGACCTAACAGCTGGAAATGAGATGCTATCCTTAATGGATGGTTTTTCAAGATACAACTAGATTAAAATTGCACCAAAAGATCAACATAAAACAACCTTTACATGCCCATGGGGAACATACTGCTGGAATGTGATGCCATTTGGTCTCAAAAATGCCGGAGCAACATACCAAGGAGCCATGACAACATTGTTTCATGACATGATCCACAACATAATGGAAGATTACATGGATGATATATTGGCTAAATCACAAACAAGAGAAAGTCACCTTGCAGTTCTTACATAGATATTTGATCGGTTAGAATAGTATAATGTTAGATTAAATCCGAAGAAGTGTGTGTTTGGCGTAACAATAGGTAAACTGTTAGGGTTTATAATGTAAAAAAAGGAATTGAAAGAGACCCTACTAAGGTCAAGGCAATCATTGATATGTAACCTCCATCAACACTTAAACAACTCAGAGGATTACAAGGAAGACTACAATCCATAAGGAGATTCATAGCACAGTTGGCAAATAAGTGTCACCCATTCCAGCATTTACTTAGGAAAGGAGTTACTTTTAAATGGACAAAACAATGCCAGGAAGCTTTCCAAGCTCTAAAAGATTATCTTTTGAACACACCAGTGTTAATATATCCTACTCCAAGACAACCTCTATTGTTATACATATCAACAACGAACTCAGCTCTAGGAGCTCTATTGGCATAGCATGACAAAAATGGAAAAGAAAGAGACATTTATTATATAAGTAGGACTCTGATTGGCTATGAACTTAATTATACCCCCATAGAGCGAGCATTCTTAGTAGTAATCTTTGCATCCCAAAAGCTCAAACATTACATGTTGAGTCATAAGGTACAACTCATTGCACGCTTTGACCCACTCAAGTACCTATTGAGCAGAGCAACATTGACCAGGCGATTGGCTAAGTGGGTTATGATCTTGAGCGAGTTTGATATAGAATACATAGACAGAAAAGCCATCAAAGGACAAATTATAGAAGATGAATTAGCAGAGGCTCCTATATAGGATAGTCACCCGTTGCTGATAGACTTTCTAGATGAATCCGTGTTTACAATAACTGCCTCAGTAATGTGGAAGTTATACTTTGATGGGTCATATACAAGTCATGGATCTGGAGCAGGGATTCTCTTCATTACTCCTCAAGGGGATGTTATACCTAATTCATTTAGGATCAATTTCCAATGCACCAACAATATGGCTGAATATGAAGCTATCCTCATAGGGCTTCATACAACTGTACAATGGAAAATACAAGAGTTACAGGTCTATGGTGATTCACAGTTGATTGTAAACTAGGTCAATGATGATTACAACAAGAAGGATGACAAACTCATGCCTTATAAGAAGTTGGTCAAAGATTACAAGGAGCACTTCAACAAAATTACCTTCGAAAAAATCCCAAGGATATAAAATAAGGTAGCAGATGCAATGGCAACCATAGGATCTCTTCAGAATATGTCTACTAACGAAACTCAGTTTGAGTTCATCATAGAACAGTTGATGTTACCTGCATATGAGACTCCCCTATCAGACTATTTATTTGCAATCGTGGGTCCAGAATCACCTTGGTACAATGAAATATATACATATTTACATACTCAATACATGTCACCTAATCTGTCCAGGAATCAAAAGAAGACATTTATTCATCAAGCATCTAGGTACACCATTATAGTAGATACTTTGTATAGAAAGGGTTTCGATGGAACTCTTCTCCGATGCCTGGATGAGAATGAAGCATACCTTGCTTTAAAAGAAGTCCATGATGGAATCTGTGGGGCTCACCAAAGCAGTCCGCCATTGTCAAAGAAATTGTTGAGAACATGTTATTATTGGCCAACCATGGAAAAGGACGCTTACAAGTATGTACGAAAGTGTAAACAATGCCAAATGCATGGAGACCTTATTCATGCACCAGCACAAGATCTTCAACCCATTACATCACCATGGTCGTTTTCATAATGGGGATTAGATCTAGTGGGTAAAATCAACTCTAGTTCTTCCAATGGGCACAAGTTCATCTTGACAGCCACTGAATACTTTACCAAATGGGCTGAGGTAATTCCTCTAACATGCACCACTGGAAAACAGATAGAAAAATTCATGCTTAACTACATTATATGTAGATACAGAGTTCCAATGTGCTTTGTTACAGATAACGAGCATTCATTTACCAGGAAGTGAAAGAGTTGTGTGACAAATTCCACATACAAAAAAGATTTTCCATGCCATACTATCCACAAAGTAATGGGCAAGAAGAGGCTACAAATAAAACAATACTAAAAATTCTTAAGAAAGTAGTCATTGACACAGGACGGGATTGGCATCTCTAGTTAAATCCCGCTCTTTGGGCCTATAGAATAGGAGTACGCACACCTATAGGAGCAACACCATATTCCTTGGTCTATGGGATAGAAGTGATACTCCCCATTGAAATAGAAATATCATCTCTAAGAGTCTCCTTACAGAACATCATATCAGAGGAAGACTACAGGATAGCAAGGTTACAAGAACTCAAAACCCTTGATGAAAAAAGACAAACAACGTTTAACCATCTACAAGGATATCAAAACAAACTAAGACGAAGTTATAATAAATGGGTCCGCCCATGAACTTTTCAAGTGGGATATGTAGTACTTAAAGAGAATCAAAGGAACCTAGCGGAACAAGAAAGGCTAGGGAAATTCGAACCTAACTAGCTAGGTCCTTTCATTATAACAAGGGTCATAGGCAATGGAGCATATAATTTGGCTACCATGGAAGGAGATCCACTCTCTGACCCTATGAACAGCATGCACCTCAAATGATATTATACCTAAGGGCTATATAGTTTAGGTTTTATTTTCCGCATTGCATATCATATCATTTAAAAACATCTGCATTACATATAGTTTCTTTTTTTTTAATGCATTCCATTCTCAAAAGTTTCTGCATTTACATATAGAAGCCAATAAAACAAGGCAACTGTCCAATTTTATCATCTGTTTGCATCCAAGAGAAGCACAGATCATCTCCTTTCTTAGATATTTGGACATGAAGTCTTTGAGATTCTAAGGTCATTCATTCTCAACACTACCATGTGACGACGCTTTACTTATGGTTGGGTAGTGATTTCACTATTTGAGACTTGTTAACCCACAACCTATCAATTTCTATACCTCACACATTAAGAAGGTCTCTAATTCATTCTAGACACATAGTTGATCATATGACTAGTGAAAAATCTAAAATTCTACTTTAGCGTTGTTGTAATTTACACCCAAGTAGGTTTCATTACTTACAAGTCAAGGCAAGAAAAAAAGAAAAGAAAAAAAAAAGAGCTATGCCAAATATCCATCTTGAGGAAAAAGAGCAATGATATATAACTGAAATATCATGCATACAAATGTGATAAAAAGCTTGACTACGAAAACATGCAAGTAACTCCATCAGGGCTATGAACGCCTACTAGCAATGGAGCAATATTTGAGCAATTACACTCTATAACCTCGTTGGAGCTCTCAAGGCTTGCTGGCAGTGAGGCTCTGTTCAGAATGTTTTTGAAGTTAGGATAAACCATGTAGCTAGTCATATAGGATGCTAAGGATCTTTAGTGGACACAAGAGTAAGAATTAACTCATCTACACACACATAGGGAAACAGAGATCAAAGTTTCAAGAACCAATGTGGAAGTTTTCCGTGTCTCCATTTGTAAATCCTAGTCACTAAGTTTATTGAGATGAATGATCCCAGGGACCTTAGAGATCGATTGACCACTTATCTATGAAAGGTTTTGCACCTTCATTTCAATTGGTGTATTACAAATGCAAAAACAAACACAGTCAACCTTGTTCGAATAAGAAATGTATCTTCATCCTGCATATTGCATTCACATAGGTCATGTCAAAAATTAATTTGTCTCCATGCATTCTGCAGATCATCATGTCATACTAGTCTGCACACTGGTGGCATAACTGAAAAAATCCAAAAAAAAAAACACTGAAAAACTCAAAATCCAAAAACAATGGAAAACACAAAAATCCATAAACACTGAAAAACTCAAAATCCAAAAAATACTGAAAAAACTTAATAATACCAAAAACATCCATATAATGTCTTGAAAAAATCAACCAAAAACATTCAAATACGATCCTGAAAAAATCAACCAAGAACATTCAAATATCAATCTACACAATCCAAAAACATCGAAAAAGCTCTTGGAAAAGAACTAAAAATTGAAAATCAATCAATCAAAAAATTTGCAATAAAATGTCTTGTGAGAAACAAATACCCTAGCAGATATCCAACAAACACTTCACACAAAGTTAACAAAGGATACAACTATCCAGTCAAACATCTACAATCAACTGATCAAACTGTCTCATCAATCGTATCATATCCATATCAACGTGATCATTATCTTGTCTTAAACAAAAGAGGATACACTCGAAATTAGACAGGTCAGTCTTAATTGGGGTCCGCAACTTTCTAAGATCAAACATTATCAACCATCACATCAAACAACTGAGAATGAAGGCACAAGGTCAGTATAGCTGCTGAATTTTGTTCGGGTCAGTCTTTATCTTTTTATCATTTGGCAACATATATTGTTCCTATGCTATTCAAGGATGTCTACAAGTGACTAGAGGAGCTATGATGGGCATTATCTTTTTCTTTGTTTGTTGTTTGTGGTGTGAACCGATGAAATTCTAGGGAAATTGCTCTAGTGGGTGTCTGTGATAAGAGCCTTCACATCAAGGTGAAATCACCACACATACCTCGACCTCTAGCGTAATTCCCAGAATGGAGGGTTCACTCCTTGTCTGCTACGTGTTTGTTTCTACAATGAGATATCTTTACATCATGGTTCCTTATACCCTGATGTGCTAAGCTCCGTTGTTCAATAATAAGGCTCAGTGATGAATATATATTGACGCAATAAAATATGTGACACAAGTTCATGATTCATTCAATTTCATTCTCATTCTCGTCTCATTTGCTTATTAATAGTTTGTTGATTTCTCATCTTCTGTCTAAATCGCATTCTTTCTAACATTCTTTCTACCATCCATTTTTCTTTCTATCATCTAACTAACATTTCTTCAAGATGTATCTGAGTAAAAATTGGTTCAACCATTATCATACAAAAAAACATTCATTATAGATTCATGTGCATTCATTATAGATTAATTAAACATTCCATTGCATTTCATATAGATTCATTTTGCATTTCATCCAAATTCATTGCATTTCATATAGATCCCATTAAGCATTCATTATAGATTCCATTTGCATTCATTCAGATTTCATTTACCATCATTAATACATACATGTACTACCATTGCATTCATAATCATATAGAATTGAATAGATATGCATCATAAAACTCATAACATCATATAAGCATACATGAGAAGCAAAACATACATAGATCACTATCAAAACCCGCATGTCATATATATATAACTCAAAAATGATAATGTGTGTGAATACAATAAATAAGCCCGAAGGCTCGGATAACATGATCAACCAACACTGCCTCTGTCAACAGGTGCATCCTGTCCACTAGATCCTACCCGAGGATGTCGAGGTGGTCCCATAACGCCACTGCTAGTCTATTGTGAAGTAGATCTACTCGATCTCCTCCCCATAAATGCACTAAAGCTAGGCTCTCTCCGACCCTCAAGGATGGCTCTCTCATATGCCTGTCGATAATAAATAGACTCCTATGCAGCAGTGAAATACCTATATGCCTGGTCGCATGCATCTGTACCTTCTCTAAAAAGATGATCAAAGGCATCCATGGTAATTTGACATCTCCACACCACCTCATCTATCTCCCTCTAGAGATGATATCTCTCAGCCTCAAGGGCACCATAATCTACACGATAAGTATCTCGCTCGATATCTCGTCTAGTGACCTCATCCTCCAAACTATGGACCTGCACTCTAAGAGTCTGCAGCTCATCCTCCTCACCAACCTATCCTATCCCACCCTCAACACCAGGCACATCCTCTAGCTCTGGCATATCCTCATTATCACCTCCATCCTCGCTGCTCGATGACTCAGAAGAATCATCACTATCCTCACTACTAATAGACTCGGTGTCTCCACCAATATCTACATCCTCATCTCCCTCATCTCCTCCCTCATCTCCTCCCTCATCTCCACCACCTCCTCCCTCAGCTCCACCCTCTCCTCCTCCTCCGGTTCTATCCCCTGCGTCTATCCTCAACCATTGTCTAGGGTGGCAAATTTGCTATGCTGTAATTGGAACAACAAGATCAATCAAAGGCACTGGCCCGTTCCTAGCAAACCATGTATCATACTCCGTCGTTGTCCCTGGATCCACTGCACCTCTACCCTAACCCTAGAGTAATGGTTGGAGAGAATCAAACTCAATAGAAGCAACATGTGGCTATATGCACACACCCCAATCAGATACCTCCCGCGATACAAGAGCAAAATATGCAGTAACCACAAGTGTCACCTGTACCTCACCGAACTATCTTAGAACCCACCCTGGAAGATACATCTCCATAATCTATTGGGCCTCAAAGGTCCTACCAATAAGATATCTTTGTTGTCAGTAGAAAGACAAGTGCACTACATCATCAGGCCAATCGAGGCAATCTAAGTATGGTCTCCAAATAAAATGTTGCAATATGTCAAACTAATGTCTCCAGTACAAGGTGTTCCCCAAACCTCTGTGTCTGATACCTATTGTATACCTGAAAGCATAAGGCTCACCAGGCTAAAAGTCTACATGAATGACAGGCCTTGAAATAGAAATGGCTCCCATGCCCATGTATGGAGTAAAGTAACACCACAACTGATAGAACGGTATCCAAGATACACAATACCATGCATCTGATAGTACAACATAGCAAATAGACAAGGACCCCAAGCATACAGTTGATGATGAACAATGATATCATGGAGCACTCTGCCCCATCCAACTGGAAACCCATGCCCTCGTCTGTGAGGTATCAGTAAACCACCGACAACACCACATAATACAATAGTCAGGTCATCATAGTCTAATCGGGCCCAAGGGATGACATAACAACCACTGATCTGCAAGTCCTGAATCTCACACTCGAAAAGTGCACATAGTCCAGCAATGCCATCATCATGATCATATACAACTCTCTCACCATGAATGAGAATCTGCAGTATACGCCATACATCCTCTAAAGTAATTGATGCCTCCCCAGTCGGAAGATGAAAAGAATAGGTCTCAGAATGCCACTGGTCTATCAAAGCTATAATCATGGCCCTGTTGGCTGTAACCTTTGGCAAATGTAAAACATGATATAGACCAAGCTGTTGGATATGCTTGATCTCCTCATCTAGGAAGTAAGCTCAAAGATCCAATCCACTAGGTCTACTCCGTTGGCAGTATAACACTCCAATGTTCTCCTGCAATGAGAAAATGTTCAAAATATCAAATATCGGATCCCGATAAACAAAAAATATTTTCAAATGCATGACAAAAAATTACACAGACAGCGAATGCATGATAGTTATGGCTAATGTGGAACAGTTATGACTCTTGTGTGATGCTTAAAGCTAATGCGTAAGCAAATGAGTGCATGTGTAACAATAAACACTTATGTGTAAAGAAATGAGTCAATGCGGCATGATAACACTAATGTGTAACACTTACGACGCATGTGTAGCATTTAGAACGTTTGCAGTACAGTTAACACTAATGCGTAAAAATCGACAAGCGATTGCATGACACAATGCAAAAATGGATCATGGAATTTTTTTTGGAAAATAGCATAAAATAGGCTTAATCAGGAAAAAATTGGAAAAATACCATGCTGCCAGTCCCAGGAGGTCTCTGATATGAACGTACTCGGTCAGTCAGGTGCAATCGAGCTCTATAACTAGCCATGATGATCAAATACTAAAAAAAAAAGCACACAAATTGTAGAGAAAACCAAGGAATTACCAAAGTGTAAATGAGCAAATGAAAACCTAAAATCTCTATTTATAGCTCAAAATTAGGGTTTTTTGACATCTTGACGCCCGTGGTCCCCACCAACTTCAAACACCTCGTAGCCTACTCAAACGATTTCGAAATCGCATGAAATTTCACACGCTTGCTCATTACACTGATATCGAAAACATGGTCTCAATTTTGGAATTTTCTGACCACCTTTTCCAAGGGGGCATATTTACACTATACAGCAGTATCACCAAGGCATACTGGGGCAGAATTTTTCATTTTCTTTGAAACAATATCATTCTGACTTTGTCTCAAATAGGGGCAAATGTAGACACCTAAAAATGTCTCATTGATCATGTACTAATTATTCCTCTAATTGATTAAATAATTAATTATTTAATTAAGTTAATTAATCATATTCTTCTAATTCTTCTATTACTTATGTTTTCTTCTAATTTCATATTTCCTCATCATCTCACTAATTATTCTATTTTCCTATTCTATCATCATATAATCATTTTAGTCATTTCCTAAATATTAATTAAATATTTATTATTTAATTAATTATGGTTAATTCCTCAATTTAAATAATCTTCATTATTTAAATAAATAAACCAAATTCTCAATTTCTATCTCCAATCATCTAATCATTCAACTCTCTTCTAAATATTAATTAAATATTTATTATTTAATTAATTGTGATTTTATGCTTTAAATTAAATAATCTTTATTATTTAATTAAATTCCATTTCTATATAATTAAATAGTTTCTTTAAATTATTTAATTAACTAATTAATTCTTCCATTTCCAAATCCCCAAATTCTAAATTCATTTAATTTTATTATTCTTCTAATTTCCTTTAATTTCGTTATTTCTTCCAAATTCAATTACATGTGCATGATTTCAAAAACCAAATTGAAAATCAAAGTCAAGTTCTAAATATATTCAAATGCTAAATTGAATTAAATAAATTCAATTATTTGAATTAAAATCTCATGCAAAGATTAAATTGAAAATCTAAATCTAAATGCAAGCACATGCTAAATTAATTAATTCAATCAATTAATTAATTAAATCATTTATCTCTTCAACTTCTATTTCCACCTTTCAGTTAGCTTTTTCTAAATTAAGCTCTCTGTGTCATCTTCTTTATTCCCTCCAATCATCCTTTTTCTTCCTTCAATCAGCTTTTTCTCAATCAGTTGACTCAATTAATCTATTCAATCTATTGAGTTTCACTCCTACAATCAGCAGTTCAACTATCAATTTTCATTTGAGTTCACCTGAGTTCCACCTTTCGATCAATCTTCTCCAATTTTCTATAAATTGGGCATTCAATCCCCATTTTCAACAATCACGAACTTTGAATCTTTGTGTCACTTGCAAGTTACCAGCACAATATCTGACAACCATCATACCACGAAGAGGAGAAGAGCAATGGAAGCAATATGTGATCTTGGGATAGGGAGTTTTGATTTCATTTGATTATTTTAATTCCTATTTGCTTGATTGTGTTATTCCATTGTCTTATTTGTTAAATTCTTTGGTTAGGAGGGATTCGTGATTTCCCTTTTGCTTTTAATCGATTACTTGTTTTTAAGATGAATTTTACATGTACACACTTTCTTACAGCAATTTAAAAGCTCGATGATGAAATCAAGCACTATTACCAAAAAGTATGTGAGGAATGGCAATATCATTTAAGTTAGGTCATTTTAGATTAGTTTCATTGTCAGTGTCATTATAAGTATTTCATTGTCAGTTGCATTATAAGCATTTCATTATTAGTTTCATTATAAGCCTTTCATCCCTTTTTATTCGAGATCAATGGTTGAAATAAAGATTTTATATTTGGACAAAAAAAAGCAATTTGCATTGATCATATTAAGTTGCATTCAATTATTTAGGTTCATTTCATCTTTCAATCATTAGGTTTGCATGTTATCATATTATCATATCATTCATCATTCATCATTTATTAGTTGCATTCATTTTAATTACATTAGGATTGGATTAGTTTGAATAGAGTGTAATTTGCATTGGTTATATCAATATTAGTTGCATTAGGTTCATTTATCATTATGATTTTCGCATCTAGTTATCATTAGTTTCTTTAAAATCATTTATCCATTAGGTTCATTTAATTACATTTTTACATTTAGATTCATTAACCATATTATTACATCATTATCTAATAATCATAGGCATTTACATTATCATTTATAAACATCATATTGAATCCAAATCATCAAATCAAATGCATCTCATTAGTATTATTTCATCATTTTATCACCATATGTATGTACATCATGGAATAGAAATAAACATTCATTGGATAAATCATCATTATAAGCATTTTCATGTAGATCACTACATTTAATCATTAAAGTTAGGCATCATAGATTCATTTTCATATGCATATAGATCATGTAAATCATAGAAATGTCATCATCATATAAATCAGTATAATATCATAAAACATAAAGAAAAGACAAGATCATCATAGCATCATCCATGTAATCAATGCATATAGGTCATCATCATCATAGTAGCATGCATAATAAGTCATGAATCAAAGCATCATATAAATTCCATGTCTGTATATCATCATAAACATAAAAATTCCAAGTATACAATGATATCCCAAAGCAATAATCAATACAATACAATGTCCCATAATAAAAATCAAGTCTCAAATCAAGGGTGTCTAGTGCCACTGCTGCCTAAATCTATATGTCTCTATGGAGGTGGATGAGATGACCCACCAGATGGTCCTCTCCTCGATCCATGTCTCTCTAAGGAGGCCTCATAACCCCACCATTGTTGGTATCCATCTTGACTGTGGTCGCATAGCTACCTATTCTCTGGATCTTTGAGACCAGATCCTCATATAACCTCTACCAATGCATAGTCTCCTTCCTAGCCTAAAATAATGCTCTGACAGTATCAAGTGAGAGTGTACCAGAACCAACTTGTTGTATATGATCAAGTGTATCTTGTACATCTCGATATCTCCTCACTTCTCTATCTCTCTCAAGAGTGAGAGCCTGTACATGTGCTCTCAACTAACCAATCTATGCTCTGAGATCATCTATGCTCTCCTATTATGGTACATCCTACTGAGGTGCATCATCCTGCATAGCCTCATCACCAGCCCTCTCTCCTATCTCTCCACTAGTTGGATTCTTAATCTATCTGGATCTCTTGATCCATCGATGAATAAGTGGCACATGGTCCTCTAAATCTTCCCCCTCATCCCAACCTCTTTGCACTGCTATAGCCCCAGGATATGGATGGATTTGACCAAAAACAATCTCCCTCCCCCAACCTCTATCCAATCCACCACCTCTACCCAATCCAAGAGAAGGTATTCCTCTCATTGATCCAATCATGCCACTCTCTCTACTTGTATCCCTCCCAACCTAACTTGCATCTCTCCCTGTCATAGGAAGTGGTCTCCCTATCCTACCAACCTGCCCAATCTCTCCAAAAGGTCCTCCTTGGACTCTAGCTCTGCCTCCTCTCTGTCCTCACCTCCCTCTATGACCATCACCACCATCATCCCCCTCATCTCATCTAGCCTCTCAAGAATCTCTGAAGCTCTCACCTTCGTCTCTGCCTCTTGACAATAAGATCATCAAAATCTGACTCCTCACCTCTTGAGCTAGGAGGAGGGTTCATAGGATCAGTAATGTGAAGGAATGGATGACTAAGTAGATATTGTGCATAATCCGTTGTCATACCCACATCTAGAACATGAGGTCTCAAATCGTAAGCCACCATGGGAACAACCAAAAACTTTATGTATGCTACATCAAAAGACAAAGTAGGACCCCAATCTCGTATGTCCTTGTATGCTCGTGCATACATGGCCACACCAATAGGCATATGCTGAATGTATCCAAACTATCTCAAAATCCAACCAAATAATTGTCACTCTATGATGAAAGGAGTACGGCTGATCAGATATCTACTCTGCAAAATCAAAGGTAATACATGAGAATCCTCTAACCAAGTCTCACAATGAATGTATGGTCGCCAAATAACAGTATCCAAAGAATCAAGAACCCATCTCCAATACTCTAACTTACCCATCTTATGTTGAGTAATGATACCTTTGTACAAGTACACAAAAGGTTTATCATCTCCTCTAACCCTATCATGCATTGGTTGTGTAACAACAATGTGCTCCTAACACCAGAGTGTACATCCAGTAGACAGACTTGCCCCACCATCATACACAACTTGATGTAAATCATGATAAAGATGCATGACCATGCAAATACCCCATGCATATCGAGTACGGTGTTGCATCATACTCTGAAGAATGTCGCCCCATCTGACAGCAAAACCTTGAGATCTCCTATTTGTGCAGATAAATCCACCAATCAAACCTACGAGTATAACTGGGAGAGTCTCATAATGCATAATCATATCCTCCCATCTGATCTCCTCACCATCAATGCTCTCATCTCCAAAAACTACCCTGGAAGCCTCAGTACCTCCTCAATCCTGGTAGTCATACTGGACAAGCTCGCCAGTAATAGGGATATTTAATATCCTGTATACATCCTCAAGCGTAACACTAATCTCACCAGTGGGTAGGTAAAATGTGTTATGCTCACTATGCCATCTCTCAGCCAATGTTGTCAAAAGACCCTTGTTATGTGTAATATCTGGCATATACAAAAGGTGATGTAGACCACAAGCATCAATATGTCTAATCTCATCCTAACTCAACTCTGGAACTAAGTGGTGCATCGTCGGGAATTCCTGTCGGCACTGGAGAACATCAAGTTTCTCTTGTTTAATCAGACAAGTTTGTCCATCAATCATCTATCATATCAATCAAACATTTCAACACAAATCTTATCTATCAAGCAACTCATGCTATCAATCAAATGATCAACATGTCAATCTCTTCATCAGAGGCTAAATTGGTCTCTTTGAGCTCATATCAAATCATCAATCATGGTTTTAACAATCATCTATCCTCTCAATCAAAACATCTATCAAGCAATCAATTAGAAATCATCAATCAAATCATCGATCAATCTTATCAATCATCATAAATTGTCTATCAAACTATCAAATTGAAGAATCAAAACCTCTTATCAAATTTCTCAAGATGAAATTACACATTGTATCAATCAACAAAGTTCAATTTTTAACAAAAGAGGTCGAAATCAACATATGCGATAAAAAAATATGCACAAGCGTTAAACAAAGCAAAAGTGCTAACTCACATCACAAATGCGCAATCATATCATGCAAAAGTGGGAATTCAATCATATGCGCTAACCAACATAACATGTGTGCGACATCAAAAAGAAAAAGCACTAACCAAGGAAATGGATGTGTGAGCAAACATGACATATGCGCTAAACTAATGAAAACGCTAACCTAGTCAACAAAAGCGCTAACTTACCAAGCAAATGCAAGAAAAAACAATTCGAAGAATGGAAAATTTTCAACACTCCCTAAATCATGTGGAAAACATGGAAAATTGGCATGGAAATAAAAAACTAAGCTTGGGATAGGTCACTCACCGGTGGGTCGTACTCGATAGGTCGATAATATCAATGAATGCACTCAAAAATATGGCTCTCATACAAGATCACCATCTTTCCAGCTCAAAACTCCAAGATAATTTCTCTTTTCTCTCCAAAAGCTGACAAATCGCAAATAAGGATAAAATGAGCCAACAATTAATTTTATTATTACCTTTTTGATTTTTTGAAGGGGTAATTAATTTTTCAAAGTGGGGCAATTTTATTTATTTTTCACAAGTAAATTTAACTGAAGGGCTTATTTTTAATCAAATATTTTCAATCAATTATCGTGAGATTAATTGCTCAATCAAAATTTTCAAAATTTCACAATCAATCTCCCGAGGGGGCACACAATCAAGATTTTCATCATGGTCAAGGACATCATCGAAATTTGATTTAATCTTTGAAACAATGTTGTCTCAACATCACTTCAAAGAGGGGCAAAATGTATACACATAAAATTGGCTATGAGCAATTAAATAAATATTTTATATTTATTTAATGATTATTCTTCTATTAAATAATTAATTTATTTAATTCATTAGTCTTTAATATTCTTCTATTAATTAATTGAGTTAAAATATTTAATTAATTAATTCACTATCACTCTTTCTTCTAAGCCAATAATTAAATATTTAATTATCATTCCTTATCATATTTGTGCACTATTTACTATCCTATAGTTTTATTATTAAATAATTTCATAATTATTTAATTACCACTTTCCAACTCGTCCTTCATCTCTACCTTTGCCAGCTCGTCCATCATGTGGCTAATTTAAATCAATAAAAATAAATAATTTATGAGCCACTTATCTCCAACTTCCATATTCATGAATAAAATGTGTACATGCACATAATATTTGAAATCTCCCTAGTTTTTCTCCAACACTCCTATATTCTTGAAGGAGGTTTTGTCAACCTAACCCTACTCCATCTCCACTTGTCCCTCCATTCCTAAATATTCTCCAACCAATCCTATATTCTCTCAGTCTTCTCCTCAATCAAGGTGAGATGAGTGACACTTGTCGTCTCCTTCCCCCTTTCTCTCAACCTTCAGCCTCTTGCTCATAGCCATCCAAAAATCAAGATTTAATCATGACCCTTGATCTCTGCCACCTAAGCTTATGCACTCAAAAACCTATAAATAGAGGTCTCCTAAGCCATTTTTGAAACTAATAGTTAATCTTATAGTTAACTAGGAGTCTTAATATTTGCATCCATGGGTTCATTTGTCTAAGCATTTTAGAGTTTTTGAGCAAATTAGCATAAATCATTTTCATAGCATAGCTTTTGCATATCATATCATCTATCAGTCCATTCCACACTTGCCATCTTGGAAGCTACTAGTGCTTGTCTGAGAGAAAATCACCTGCAACCAAGAACAATGGGGCTAGGACATAATGAGACATAATCCATGAAGGTATAATCATTTTATTTTCTTTATCTCATGTTGTTTCATTGGTTGAAGCTTGAGTTCCTACAGTTTTATATTTTCATGATGGACTAACAATATCAGGTTACAGGGAAAACTTTATTTTTACTGGCGAGTTTTTGTGGTTTACGGAGAAAAATAATAATCTCCACTGGTGAATTAGCCATGATCGCTCAAATTTTGTGAAAAATCCTAGCGAATTGTAATGTTTTTAAAACCCAAAAAATATTTGCATGGGCGAATTGTAATGTTTTTAAAACCAGAAAAATATTTGCATTGGCGATTTCAACCTATTTTCAAACCATTAAAAAAAAATATTGGCGATTTCAACCTATTTTCAAACCATAAAAATAAAATATTGGCGATTTCAAGCTATTTTCAAACCATAAAAAAAAAATATTGGCGATTTCAAGATATTAACTTTAAGTCATTAAAACACGTGGCACACAGTTGTCAACTCTCTGCCTAGAAGACTGCCCATTAGGGCATGTCACGACCTAGCGACAAACCCTTACGACTCTCTCTATCTCCAACTTGCAAGCTGAAAATGCTAAGCCTTCGTAACCTCGAGATCTAGTGACTGAGGGAAACTGAACTACCACTCACCAATTCTCGACCATAAAATGTTAGGTCCTTGTCACCGCAGTGACTTGGAGATAGTGGTAACTTTAACCCTTTTCACGTACTTGCCAACATAAAACTGTTTATCTCTTAACCCCTAGCACTTCACTCACAAGATCACGGCTTGATCAGGTATTCAGACATTTAACTTCATGAGCTGGCGATAACCATTAAACCTAACCACAAACTATCTAGTTGCTAGCTCGTGACCTAAAAATGCTAACATTAAACAAACATGAGAGCTAGTGACAACCGTATGAAATGAGTTACTCGCTAACTCTCATGGCTATAATGTATGACATCAGACCAATTTGATACCTTGTGACCAAAGCAATTTCACTAACAATCTCCAGCTCGGTAACATAAAACACTAACACCCAAAAAGCTAGAGACCTCACGATGTAAACCCAAACCAACTTGTCACCAGCTCGCGTCTTGATCACGTCTTCAGACATTTTACCTCGCGAGCTAGCAATAACCATAAAACTTAACCACAAACTATCTGATCACTAGCTCGCAACCTAAAATTTTTAAGGCTTGGATGCTAACTCATTCCTGAGGGACTAGTTTCAAGGTTTCTCCTGAGTCGAGGTTAATTAGACAAGTGAGGATGACGGTTGCTTCTGAGTTAGAGATGGGAGATCATGGATTTTTCTGAGAAATAAGAGCTCGGGTTGCTTGTTGTCAGGGATTCTGAAGCAGAATTTGTCCAATCAAGGAGGAATAAAATCAGAACAAAATCACTCACAATAGATAAGCCTTAGTAGGATGCAGTGAATTTGATAAGCATGACTTCTAGAGTCTACAACCATGTTGAAAAACACCAAAATGATGATTTTTCACGTGAATGAGCATCACCAAATGAAGTGTGAAAATGTTATAAATACAATGGAGTGGTGACTTAATTGGTAGAAGAGAAAAGAAACCTTTTTCATTTTCTGATAGTGGTTTTTTCCTCAGAAAGGAAGATGATGTTTGAGCAGGATCGTGCATGGAGTTGTTGTGTGCTCTGTGATATCGAATGGGTATTTTTTTGTTTTCTTCTATGTGAGTTTTTGTTATTTTTAGAGGGGTTGTGAAAGTGAGAAGGATTGCCAAAGGGGGTGTGAAAGCCTTTTCTTGTCAAGAAAGGCCAAGCATGGCACATCCTCTGCTTCTACTCTACCATAGGATGGCAAGGGGTTTGAAGAAGGAGCCCATAGAGGAATGAAAGAAGGATTTGTTTGGGTGGGGAGTGGCAGCCAATCATCTTTGTGATGACATGAAAGTTGTGACCCCTCCCCAACATATTAAATTTACCCTAAAGTTGTTGTTTCCACTTTCCCTGATCATGGGCATGAAGGCTCGAGTTCCTCTTTCCATTTTCTTTGTTCATGGGCATGAAGGCTTCCTCCTCTATTTGGAAATGATCTGTTGGATAGAATGTAACATCTCACATTCCATCTGAAGGCATCAGGGTGATAATGGCATGACTCAAGCAGTTTTGCAAGTTGTATAGTTATTGGGGTTCCTTTTCTGGTTCCAGTAGTGATTCTAGACTCTAGGTGAAGGGAGCAAGTTGTATACTGTATAGTCATTTACAGAGAAAATGAAAAGCATTTAGTGTCAAGGTTTGTGTAGGTTTTTTTTTTTTAACAAAAGGGTAAAAACTTTATTGAGAATCGGAAACAATCATTACAAAAAGAATCAGAGCCCTGAGGCCCCAGAGAAGGACAACCAGCCCAACCTCAATTCAACTAGCTTCTAAGCCACCAATGTCCTCAGTGAGAGTATTCTTCAATTCTTGACAGTCATCCCCAGAGAGATGCTCCCAGCCCTCCACTTTCCACTCATTATCATGTTCTGAAGCCCACTTGGCCAAACAGTTAGCCACTCCATTCCATTCACGAGGAATATGGTTGAAGGACACCTGCTCCATTAAAGAGCTAATATGAAGAATCTATTGAACAATCCTTGCCAGCTGCCACTGAATCCCACTCACCTTCTGATCAGACAACTAGTTAACAACAATTTGTGAATCTGATTCACAAATCACCTTCCTAAAACCCCTCGCCAAAGCACGCTCAAGTGCATAAAGAATCGCAAAACCCTCCATCAAATTATTAGACTGATATCCTTTATGCACCGAAAAGAAGAAAACAACCTCCCCCCTGCTATTCCTGCCAATACCCCCAACACCAGCAAGGCCTGGATTTCCCCTAGATGAGCCATCAGTGTTGATCTTGATATACTCATCCTGAGGGGGTGTCCACCTTACAACCCTTTGCACCTTATTCATAGCCCGTCTACCTTTCCGGACACAGGCCGAGTCAAGAGACAACTCCTGCAATCCAAGCGTGCTCACAATATCTACCTCAGCTCTACCCAAAGGGAAATTCACCTCACTTTTAGCTTCCACTATCTCCTGAATCATAGCAATGATCCTATTCCAAACTTGTTGAACAAACAATTTGGCCTCCTTAAAGATCCTCCTATTTCGTTCAAGCCAGATCTGCCACAGAATGAAGATAGGCCCAATATACCAAACTGTCTTGAGGAAGGAGGACAAAATAGGAGGTCTACCCAAGCTGCTCCAAAACTCCACCAGAGAGTCTACATGGACACAAGGATGCTTCCACACCCCCCACCAATAGTGCCAAATCAACATAGAGAAGGGGCATCTAAAGAATAGGTGTGAGGAGTCTTCCTCTCTGTTACCACATAAAACACAAATAGAGGGCCCCAAGAATTCCCGCTTTCGGATATTGTCCCAAGTAAGACATCTATTCCAAGCCAAAGTCTAGGCAAAGCTGTTACACTTCGGCCAAGAAGCATTATTCCACACCTGTTTCCCCCAGTTCACTTCTCCTCCCTCAAGTCTTTGAATCAACAACTCCCAGTAACCACTAGCCACAGAAAAAACACCCTTAGGATTTGGAGACCAAGCAAGCCTATCCCTACCCTTCAGGGAGCTACAGTGTCTATTCACCAAAATACCCTGCAACTCTGCACATTCTTCCTCCATCCCCACCACCGACCATTCATTAGGAGTCTTCCACCATTCCAATTCCAGCCAACCGCACCTGTAGACAGCCTTAAAGTCACTCACCCTTGACCATCCAGCTTCCAAGAACCTCTAGCCCAGGTTTCCAAGGTTAGGAAACTGATCAAGAATGGGAGGGTAACCAACCCAAGAATCATTCCAGAAAAGAACCTCTTCCCCTCTTCTGTAGATCCAAAAAATCCCTTCCTTAATGAGAGAAGCCCCCTTCTTGAGAGTGTACTAGATTGATGAGCCCTTTCCTTCAAGTGGATATCTAGGGATTTCCTCCATTGGAATCCTCTACATATATTTGTTGGCCAAAATCCTGGCCCAACCTCAGTCCTACTCAACACACCACCTCCAATACAATTTAGTAGCCAGAGCTTCCCCAAAAAGACTAGACTGCCTTAACCCAAGCCCCCCAGACTGCTTTGACCTACAAACCAAGTCCCAATTGACCAAACTCCATTTGGAAGAGGTGAGATTACCAGACCATAAGAATTTCCTAGCCAGAGAGTCCAAACCCTTCAAGAACCACTTAGGAGCCACCTGAAGCATACATCGATAGGTCGACAAAGCTTGAACCACCGACTGAATCAGAAGAACCCTCCTCGCAAAGGACAACCATCTATGAGTCTAGTTTTCAACCTTGGAGTGGAATTTATCCAAGATCCCCTGCCATGACTCCCTAGGGGGGTTGCCAGGAGAAATAGGAATACCCAAATACGTCAGGGGCAGGGAGCCAACTTGGTATCTCAAGATAAGAGCAATCCTCCTCTGAATAGATTCAAGAGTGTTGAAAATAAGGATGGAAGATTTATCCCCATTGATCATCTGGCTAGATGCTGCAAGATAAACATCCAGGACCTTACGTAGATTCGAAGCTTCGTTGATCCGAGCAAGCCCCATCAGGGCTGTATCATCCACAAACTGTAGGTGAGACTATGGCTGCAAGTCATTCCCCCATCTCCAACCTTGAATAGAACCTCGACCCACATTATGCTTTATCAGCCTCCCCAGACCCTCAGCAAGAAGAATGAATAAATAAGTGGAGAGAGGATCTCCTTGGCGGAGACCCCTAGAAGCACAAAACAACTCAGTATGGTCTCCATTGATAAGCATAGAGAAAGAAGTGGATGTAACACAACTCATAACCCATTGGACCCACTCATCCACAAAACCAAAAGCCTTGAGGATCTTCTGAAGGAAGGCCCACCGAACTCTATCATACACCTTAGCCATATCCAGCTTGATAAACATAGCTTTTTCCTTGGAAGTTTCCATAGAATGAATGGTCTCCGTAGCAATTACCACCCCATCTAGAATTTGGTGCCCTTCCACAAATCCACTCTACTCCTCAGGAATAACATTCCCCAAGCAATTCTTCAATCTATCCGCTATTAGCTTAGATATGATCTTATAAATCACATTGCAGAGGGAGATCGGGCGGAAGTAGCCTAACCGGTCGGCCCCTTCGTACTTGGGGATTAGGGTAATGAAGGTCACATTCAATGCCCCAAGCATCTATTTATTCCTCTGGGAATCTTGGACTACTTCCAATAAATCTAGCTTAATTATATCCCAGAACTCTTGAAAGAACTCAACCAGGAACCCATCTGGTCTAGGAGCCTTTCCTTTCCTCATGTGGAAGACAATCCTCTCCAGTTCTTCTAGTAAAATAGGACACAAAAGCTGCTCATTCATCTCCCTGGAGACAAGAGAAGGGATGCAATCTAGAACTAGATTCTCCTCCATTGTTTCCCCCTGAGAGTCCTCCCGATAGAGGGACTGGAAAAATTGGAGAGACTCCCTAGACATCTCCTACAAGGATAAGCACTGCTCACCTCTATCATTAATCAGTATAGGAATGGAATTTTCGTGTCTTCTTGCTTTCACTGAGTTCAAGAAGAAAGCAGCGTTCTTGTCCCCCTCCTTCAGCCAGTCAATGCAAGATCTTTGCTTCCAATATACTTCTTCCCAAAGCTCCCATTCCTCAACCACCTTGATAGCCCTGTCTTCCTCTCTAAGTAGTTCCTTAGACAACCCATGCTCCCTAATTCTACTGGTGATCTCATTCAATGCAATTTGAGTAGCTTTCTTCTTATGAAAAATGTTCCCGAAGCCTTGATGATTCCATTGTTTAAGCTGAAGCTTAACAAATTGCAACTGCTTGGCAAAAGAGTACATGGCAGTGCCAAAAGCTGGTCTCCCTCTCCTCCACCAGTCTGCAACAAGAACCTGCAAAGATAGGTCCTAAAGCCACATAAGTTGGAATTTGAATGTAGGTGAGTGGGCTACCCAAGCCGAAGATGACACCAGCTTGATGGGCCAATGATCCGACCCTCTCCAGTTAAGAATCTCAGAACTTGTGGACCACCCCCCGCTAATCCAAAAATAAGAAACCAGAAAATGATCCAATCATTCAGCAATCCAATTCTCTCCCACCCTCCTGTTGTTCCAAGTGAACAAACCATTGCTAGGCTTGACGTCAACTAGCTGCATCAAGGAGATACTATCCTGGAAAAGGAAAGAAGAAGGTTCCAATTGCATAACACCCCCCTTCTTTTCACTCAACTCCAAGATGGCATTGAAGTCTCCTGCCATAATCCAAGGATGAAAAGGGGCCAACCTTCGAACACCTGAAACATGAGACCATAAGCTTTGCTTACCCTAAAAATCTGTGGGAGCATAAATATTTGAAAACAAGATGAATTCCCCAGTCTCAAGACTAGCCAGCACCCTAGATAAAGAGGATCTAGAGGCAACCCACCAGATAGGACAGAGCCTTAAAGGGTTCCAAAGATAGGCCACCCCTCCTGAGGAACCAGCTACCCCAACACACTGACACTCACCTCACCCCCACAACTTTGGCATGAGCCCCATCATACTATCCACAGTAAGTTTAGTTTCTTGCAAGAAAAGGATATTAGGTGAGTGATTCCTAATCAAATCCTGAACAACTTTTTGTCTAGGGCTGATGTTCAAGCCCCTTACATTCCATGAGAGCACAATCATTTAGGAGGGTTGGAAAAGTGTGAATCCAAAGTCTTCACTGACCTTGACTCAACCAAATTCTCCCCCATCAATTTGATCTTATCCAGATCCTTCTTTCTGCCAACCTTTGAGCTTTTCTCTGAAACACTTTTCTTAATATCTCTCTGATATAGACCCAGGTGAACGGCCGACTTATTACTTTTAGCCCCAACCAGTTCCAATTTTGAAGCTATCGGAGAACCCTCCCCCTCTGCCAGGTTCACCTCAATACCAGGGGCTAGGCCCAACTGAGCCCCAACTGTCTATTCCATCTCCATCTGCTGGCTTCCAACCACTAGCAAGGTCTAGGAAGATTCCTCCATTACATTTTCCAGCACCCCTCTTGATGCACCCTGATCGAGAGGGATTAACCCCAGGTTAACTTCCTGATGGCTCAAGTCATCTAGGGCCTCAAATCTGTTAAAGGTATCCTCCTCACATCTTTCCTATAAGGGTCTCTTTTGTCCTTTGTTCCTGTTCTTTGTCTTAACTGAGACAAAACCATCAACACCCTCCACCACATCTGACATGACAACTTTCCCCTTCTTAGCCCTAACAAGGCTCAGATCTGACTGCTGAGGTTGTCTCACTACTAGTTTGAATCTAGGACACTTATGCTATAAATGACCATACTCATGACACAGATGACAATGAAATGGTAAAGTCTTGTAATCTAGTTGTTGAACCCATGAGTAAGAGCCTACACACATATCTATAGCATCTGGCAAGGGTTTACTAAGATCTATTTCAACACAGATACGAGCAAAGGTCATTACCTTTCTCCCCAGAGTTTGTGACGAGGATCCCACTGGCCTCCCAAGCAGAGCAGCGAGCATCCGAAGCACATCCTCTCGACAACATTCCACTGGAAGACATGGTAACTGAACCCACACCAGAACTCTATTTGGGAGCTCCTTTGAAGGATTAAAACCCACATGCCAAGGTTTCATGAATAATCCCACCTGGTTGTAAAAATACGGACCTCCTTCAAAGACCCTATTCCGATCCTCCATGCAGTTGAACGTAACCATGAAATAGTTATTTGCCAGCATCATGATCTCTATTTCCCCTTCCGGTGCCCATGTCCTCTACGCCCAGTTTTCCAAGAACTGCAGGGAAACCCTCATTCCCAAAAAATTACAGTAAAGCGAGTTTTTTGAAAATTACTCTACGTCTTTAGCTATCATCTCAGGGGGAATAACCAACTTTGGCCTTTCACTGCATCGCTCAAGACACCCATTAATCTTCATGAGGTGAGAGCTGCCAGCACTGCCAGTCCCCGTATCTGAGGCGAAAAGATTATTGGAAAATGTCTTCATATTATGAAGTGGATCCCATCGCAGCTTGGAAGTCCATGGTTGAGGCCACCTGAGAGGCTTCACCATTGAAGCCTGTCATCGGATCGCATGAAGAATAATAGGGCGACTAAAGATCACCACCGATAAAACCCGAAAACGCCTTAAGAAAGTGCAGCCCTTCAAGAACCACCCCTACTAAACTGCTCTACCCAAGAGGCCAAATGACCCCCCACCCCCTGGGAGCCCCATGTGGAACCCACTACACACAGTTGGCCAAACCCAGCACCCTCACAGACCCAAAACACCCTCGGCGACCACCGCAGAAGCCCCTCCTCTCGCAGTCACTCCCTCCTTTGTTCTCCCCCGACACCCTTCATCGCCCTCTCCCTTTGCATCGACTGCAGTTGCACCCGCAAGCTAGGGTGTCAAAACCCTAGCTCGGCCTTCGCAGCTCCCTGCACTCGGGCCATCTTCCCAATTTTCTAAAGTTTGTCTTGCCTCAAAACTTGTTTTACTCTTCTCAAGCTTTGTGTAGGTTATTGAAGGAGTTACATATAAATTTATTTTGTGTATAATTCTCTCTTTCAAATGATCAGAATCATGAGTTTTAACTTTTTTCATTTGTTGCATTGTTATGGTGTATGTAATTTTTCATTTAATTCTTCCTATTAATTATTATGCCCGGGAATGAAATTTTTTTGTTAGTCTAGAATCATATTAAGGATTCACCTCATTGTAATTGGTGGGTGGATTATAGTCATAGAACACCTCCATATATATTACATAAACATCCATAGCATATAAAATCATAAGAGTATTAAGAATGAAAGTATCAAACATCACAATAGATAGGAATACAACATAATTAGTAAAACATGCATGCAACTCATTTAAAGGGAATATATTTTGAGGATCCAATTCCATGATAGATGTTATAGAAAAATCACAATTTCATAGTCAAAGGAAAACAAGAAAACATATTCACCCACAATGAATCAACTATTATAATTGGAAGGTCACTTCACCAAGTCAACATCAAGACAATAGACCAGTGCCTTATCCTAGGGCATAGAGTCACTTACAATTCAAAGACAACCTGATAATAAACTTCAATAAGATTCATTTGCAGATAAATAGGAATGAAATTATGAATAATGCCATTACATACACAACCCAGATTCATATGTAAACTAAAAAACCCTTGACCATTCAATTCACAGTGAAAACATAAATTCAACACAAAGACAATTATGTGAAGATCTCAAACTGCAAATGATATTGATATTATATTCATAATGAATCATGATATCAGAAAGTAAATTCACAATGCGATTTGGCAATGCATTTATCAAATTCTTGAACAGTTGAGCTATTATAAGTATATAAGAGTTTTCAAGTTTCAACATCAATAAAAGTGGCCAACTAGTCATCCCTCTCTACCAATCAAAAATAAAAAAGTGGCCATCCCTTTCAAATTAATCTTGGAATCTTTTTATAAGATGAGGATTCAACAAGCTTAGAATTATTGTGAGGAATATTGGGTAGCAACCTCAACCTGACATTTCTTCTTTGGCTTTAGCATGGCTTGCCACTTGTCCACCTCTTTGTCTATTGGCCAACTGAATGCCTTTACCTCTTCCAACTTTGCACCTGATTCTATCCATCTGGCATCTATAACTTCCCTAGACTCAACAATAAACTTTGCATGGTCAACCTCAACCTTGAACAGTGAATCAATCATACCATTAAGGAAATCAACATCAACATGTTCATTTATATGCTTGATTATTTCTTCTTGCTCCAGAATCAAATCAAATTCACTGGTCCAATTAGAAACTGATTTCAAATCTCCATTACTACCATAAATTGAAGGCACCAATTTACTATAACCTTCCCCAAATGTCTGCAATTTTTCATTTATAAGCACATCCTTCCCTGTGAAAAATGCATAAGCTGCATTCATTACCTCCACCATGTCTTTAGTGTCACTGATCTTGGGAGGGAACTTGTCACTATACATCATTGCAGTATCTAGCTTATCCATTAATCTGCTTCTTCCTGACCAAACATTGAACAAAGGTCCAAGAAAAGCGACAGCCTCAGAGGATGTTTTACTTGCCTCTTTCAAAGAAATGTGCAAATCATGCACTACCATGAATTTTCCTTTCAATACATTAATCCTGTGTTTCAGAATTCCTAACATAATAGAGATAGCCATGACATTTTGTTCCTTTTCAAGCTTTTCAATTTTCCCTATGTATTCCTCCATTTTTGTTGTCAGCTGGTATTTCTTGTACTTGTTCTGTTACTTTTGTAATCTATATTGGAGGGGGCTCATTTGCAATTTTTTATTTCAACTCCACTAACTCTTCCTCCAGAGCACCCTTCTTCATCAGTGTCTCTTCATACTTTTTAGGCAATGCAATCAATTGGGTATATGTTTCTGTGTATCTTCTTGACAAATCCTTTGTTTTTGATAAATTCATGAAAGAAACTTGAGTAAAAATTGAGGCAATCTCCGTGTCAGTTGTGTTCTGCAAGTTCTAGATCATTCTGTCAGCTTTCTTTTCTACTTGGATATTTAGAAGGTGGGGCTTTTGAGTGGAAGGGACCAAAGACCAAGCAGCAAGTGTCTTTGACTTAGGATTAAATCCTAATCCTCTTATTACATCTCCAATTTCAAATTCAGTTTTAAACATTGGGTCCTCTTGCTTCCTAATCTAATCAATAATAAAAATAGACTGGATATCCCAGTCAGGCATCATAATCATACTAGTACTCTTAATTAATTATCTTTCCTATTCCACAGATATTTGCTCCCTGTTAGGATTATATTCCTGCAGTGCCTTGATGATCTCATCTTTCTTTTCTTCATTTGCTTCCTCTATGATCAGATTTTGTCTTAATTGTTTTTGTTTCAACCTTGTCAAAAAACTTTTAAATTCATTTGACTTAATAAAGTCATCATGTTTCATGAACTCATTTGACAACATCACACACTCATCAAAGGCTTGAGCAAGGGCTTTGTTTATTTCTCCCTATTCTTCATTCTACCCTGCTTCTCTGAGATGTGTCCTTATTTGATGAAAGTAGTGTCCTTGTTCTGTAACGATTGCTCTAGCAGGGTCTCTCCTCATAATTGTACTGACCTCATTGGTTTTTTGTTTCTTTGCAGCTGGCACTCAGGTAGATTGAACTTCATCTCCACTCTCTACATCATCAACAGACACTCTAAGTGGCCTCTTGCCATCTGAAGAATTCCAATCTTGGGGGTCTTGCTACTAAGCAACCACTTTTGGAATTTGAGGCATTTGTTCCATCAGAGTTTCATATAAACTCAACATTTTGTTAATCCTCTCCAGGTACGAGCTATCATGGCAAAAACCTGAGAAACTAGGGTTAGCAGCCTTCAATTCTACTTCAACTCTCATCAAATTTTTCCATTTTCTTCTCCTTTCTTGTACTTTATCTTTTCTCAGCAAATTTCTAACCACATCTTCATCATCCAATGGTTCATGGTCCTTTATTATGGCCCAAGGTGGCATTTTTGGCAATGGACATTTAATTAATTATTTAGGATCATAGAATCTAGACACAACATTAACCAACCTATTCTATTTAAGGAAATTGTTTACTTCATCAAAGGAACTCCTACCAGTGGGAAAATTAGACGCAACCCAAAGCCTAGGAAGAAGAGAACCCTTCATGTGTTTGTCAAGGTATTCTTTTTCAACTAGGGTCAATTGCTAGATAAACTCCATAAAAGCAATCCTAATTGGAACAGATTTTGGTAAAATATGGGGAGGCTGAGGACACCCATAGACTCTGATCACAGTAAAGTTATCAAAAAAATAAAAGTCCCCCTGGTTATGTGAAATAGACTAGTTTGGAACATATTGGTAAGGTCTCAAAACTCTCCTAACATTAATTGACAATCGTTCCCTATTTATTCCTAGCATTTCCATAATTGGTGAAACAATCCAATTTTCAAAGAAAAGGAAAGAAGAATGGGGAGAACTACTGTCCCAAACCTGGTTCCATCTTTGTATTGGCATTAAGACACCCAATTCTTCTTTGAAAAGCTCCAATTATTTATCCATGAATTCAACATTATAGAACAAGATTAAATGCATCAGCAATGAATAATGCTTGAATGTAGGGCTGGGTGCACCACTCTGAATTTCAACTAGAGCATTATGAAAGTGTTCAACCACATAGCCCACATAATCGTAATCTTTGTTAACATCTGGGTGTTGAATTTCCATAGCCATCGTCAGTAATTCAGATGACGCTATTGAATCTCCATCAAAACCCAACACTCTGCATAATCCATAGATTGTACAATGCACCTAATGGTGGAAAGGTGTGATGTCAAATGGTTGTTTCATACTCTCTAGAATTATAACCGGTTTCCTATTCACCCTAGGCATGTATCTCAGCATTGCATGCTTCTTGATAACACCTTTGTATTTTTCATAATCCTCTACAATTTGCTCCAAATCTATATCTGTACATGCAACACCAGTAATATGGAAAGCTTCAACAAAGCTAGCTCTGTTAATTGAAACTAGGGTAGACTGGTTCTTTCTTCTAATTACCCTAGATACTGGGAAATAGTGTTTGGCCATCTCTTTGATGAAATCCACATCAACATACACATCTGGCACAATTAAATTTGCCATATTTAAATCCCAAGGGTTTGACATCGAGACACCCTTAACCCTATTATTCCAGAAATAATGAAACAGAGCAGAACTAGTCATATTAAGCGTGGTAGGGTTTCTGCATTGGCTCCATAAATCTTTAAATGCCAAATCATTTGTATTCAAAGCAACGGAAGTCCCTGGCAGCAAATCTACAAATTATTCTTTGTATTTCTTAACCATCTTTTCCTTAGTGGCACTGGCCTTGGAACCTCCAGGTCCTACTCCTCCACTTGTCGTGGCCTTGGGCTTGGGCTTGGAACGTCCAGTTCCACTCGTCGCCTGGCTCATTTTAGTTGCAGGAGAAAAACTTAACCAATTTTCTGAAATTTTCCCACACCCAACACTTTGAATTCTCCAACGTTGTTGCAGAGCTCAATTCACTGGATTACCTCGAAAATAGAATGCATTAATGCAATTATACAAAATCTCATCTCGATCATGCAATTTATGGTATTTGGGCATCATCACTTCTCTCAAGTCTCATTAATTGCCACACTTGCATGAACTAGTTGTTGTGGCATTAATTAAAAGCTGAAGCACTTGAGCAAAATTTGAATTCATGCCCTTCTATTGATTGGTGATTGCCATTCAAAACTTTTATAGAACCCAACAAACAAGTCCACGTGTTAGCGAGTTAGCGAAAATGCTACCAAATCCTCTTAATTGCAAGCTCGCAACCCCTTTTACGAATCTGCAAAGAATCTCACGAGTGAGTGACAACCATTAATCTTCATCAAGCCCTTCAGTCGCAACCTCGCAACAACATTTGTAATATTCTTTCTTTACGTGCGAGCTGGCGACCACTGTAAATCTAATAAAACAACTTATTTCATCGCAAGCTCGCAACTAGAAACTTAACTTGACTTAAACCCTTGCGATCCCACAACAACAAGACACTTAACTGTTGTCGCATGCTTGCAACACTTTTTGACTTAAGACTTACAAACCCGCGAGTATGCAATGACCACAAAATCAGACCAAAACTTACCTGTCGCCATATAGCAACTTAAAATGCTAAACAACTTCAAAAACTATGAGAACGTGATGAAACCAACTAAGTTGTGATACCAACCACATTGCTTGATCGCAAATTAAAATGACTTAACCGCAAACACCTCGCGACCTTGTGCTAACATAAAATCACACCTAGTTGCAACCTCATAACATAAAATGGTATTTGGGCGTCGTCACTTCTCTCAAGTCTCCTTAATTGCACACTCACAACCAGTTATAACAACCAAGCAAACAAGTCCACGTGTCAATCCCCATCTTTAATTGCACACTCGCAACCAGTTATAATAATTTGGAAAGGAACTGGCAAGTTAGCGACAATGCTACCAAATCCTCTTAATCACAAGCTCGCAACCCCTTTTATGAATCCTCAAAGAAGCTCACGAGTGAGCGACAGCTGTTGATCTTCATCAAGCCCTTTAGTCACAATTTCACAACAACATTTGTAATATTCTTTCTTTACCTGCGAGCTAGCGACCACTGCAATTCTAACAAAACAACTTATTTCATCGCAAGCTCACAACTAGAAACTTAACTTGACTTAAACCATTGTGATCCCGTGACAACAAGACACTTAACCATCATCGCATGCTCACAACACTTTTTGACTTAAGACTTACAAACCCACGAGCATGCAATGACCACAAAATCAGACCAAAACTTACTTGTCGCCAGATCGCAACTTAAAATGCTAAAAAACTTCAAAAACTGTGAGCAAGCGACGAAACCAACTAAGCTGTGATACCAACCACATCGCATCATCACAAATTAAAATGACTTAACCATGAACACCTCGCGACCTTGCGATAACATAAAATTACACCCAGTCGCAACCTCGCAACATAAAATGGTATTTGGGTGCCATCACTTCTCTCAAGTCTCATTAATTGCACACTCGCAACCGATTATAACAACCCAGCAAACAAGTCCACGTGTCAATCCCCATCTTTAATCGCACACTCGCAACTGATTATAACAATTTGGAAAGGAACCGATGAGTTAGCGACAATGCTACCAAATCCTCTTAATCGCAAGCTCGCAACTCCTTTTACGAATCCTCAAAGAATCTTGCGAGTGAGAAACAACCATTGATCTTCATCAAGCCCTTCAGTCGCAACCTCGCAACATTTGTAATATTCTTTCTTCACCTGCGCGCTGGTGACCACTGCAAATCTAACAAAATAACTTATTTCATCGCAAGCTCGCAACTCGAAACTTAACTTGACTTAAACCCTTGTGATCCCGCGACAACAAGGCACTTAACTGCCATCACATGCTAGCAACACTTTTTGACTTAAGACTTACAAACCCGCGAGCATGCGATGACCACAAAATCAAACCAAAACTTACATGTCACCAGATCGCAATGTAAAATGCTAAACAACTTCAAAATCTACGAGAAAGCGATGAAACCAACTAAGCTGCGATACTAACCACATTGCATGATCGCAAATTAAAATGACTTAACCATGAACACCTTGTGACCTTGTGACAACATAAAATCACACCCAGTCGCAACCTCGCAACATAAAATGGTCAAGTGCAAAACATCTTGCGAGGTGGCGACAACTAAAATCTCCCAGTACTCTCAAGCTCGCGACTTAAACTGACTTGATGATAAAGGACCTACAAGCTAGCGATAACAATAAAATCTCAAAACTTTTTATCTCTTGACCGCAGTGACCCAGTGAGTACCAAGAAAAATTGATGTTTTACGTTAATTTACTGTCATAAATAGGCACGAGAAGTGTCACACAGACCATTAATGACTTATTAATTACTCGCTAACTCTCACGGCTATAATGCATGGCATCAAACCAATTCGAGACCTCGTGACCAAAGCAATTTCATTAACAATCTCCAGCTCGCTAACATAAAATGCTAACACTCAAAAAACTAGAGACCTCACGATTTAAACCCAAACCAACACTCGCTAACTCACCACTTAAATTGTTAAACATGAAATTTATCTACGAGTTAGAGATGAAACATTAAATATGTCTCATTGTCTCAATGTCTAACCAACAATTTGACCACATTTGACATTGACATGGACAAATAAAGAGAGGACAACTCAGATTTTCAATGCATGACAACTTTGGTTTACTAGCCAACTAAGACAAAATAACAAACACAAAACCCTAATCACCATGAACATCATGTTAAGCATTTAATGTAAAACAGTAGAAAGGTTCTAGTAGTAACAATTGTGCAATATGAATAATTTTATGGATCTTGTGACACAAATTGTTGCATTTCATGTTCAACATAATGTGGAACCAAATACCAATTTACTAATAATTTAGAAAATAAATTCTAATTGTTTACTAATAATTCAAATTCACAATTAAAAATATGAAATAAGTATCCGTTCTGATTGACAAATTCAAGGAATACAATATCAAAAATCATCAATGACAACTATAGTATTGCAATTTTACAAATTGAAATTGTAATATGACTCAAGAACTATAGTATAGTTATAAATACCTATAAACTGATTGCTAATTCACTTCAGTGACTCACTCTGAGGCTTCTATATCCCAAATGGACTCAAGATCTGGAAACTGATTAGTACTAACAGGTTCATCTTCATTCTAAGTCACGGATTCAAAAATTTCATCTTCATGCTAACTCTGAGTCAGCGATCCATCATTTGTCTCAGCATTAGCACTAGCAGTAGCACCACCAGCTTTTAAAGTGTTGCACAACCCTCGTCTTTCACGCATGGAATTCCAAATTTCTAGTGCTCTATCATATGGAAAATATCTAATATTATACTGGGTTACAAACAACCTCAAGAAAGTTTCCAATTTTTTGTCTAATTTGTTTCTGATCTTTGATTTCAAAAGCCCTAATGCACTGAAAACTCTCTCATCTTCCACTACCCCAATATCATTGTTTGACATAAATTAGCAAGTTTCAAATATTTTGGTACTGTAATACACAATGCTTCACTTTGATCTATCCTTTTTCCAAAGCCTTGTGATTGATCCAGGTTCAAATGGATTCTCCAAGTTAACCAACTGTTGTTTCATAAGCAATGCAAACTATTTACATTATTTTTTAAGATGATCTGAATTTAAAATTCCTTCTATTGGCTGTCCATTGCAATATGCATCTTTTGAAAATGTCAATATCAATTCCTCTAGTTTTTTATGAAACATCTTTGTATCATTTGGATTATCTCCAATTGAATGCCAAAATTGAGGATACACACAACCATGGCTTCAAGTATTTCCTCTCGAGGGAATCTTTCACGAATCTCAGTTGAAATTTCATATGCAATAGACTTCAAATTATCACTAATAGATTTAACAATCTTGTCAAAATCTTCCTTTTTAACTGGTAGTGCTCTGCCTCGCTTACCCGTCTTAGATTGGTGCATTGGTATCTAGAATCCTTTTACAAAGACACATAACTCATTTTTTGTATTGAAATGTAAAAAAATTTCAGCATGATTCAAATCTGTAATTATTTGTCACCTAAAAAAATTTGGGCTTCGCCCTATTAGATCTGAATATAGACCATCCAGGCTCAAGCATGTCATTTTACGTAGAGTTCTATACTCATTGATATACATAGTTCTGTCTTGGGCTTTCTTAACAAGTTTGTTCATTGAATCTAGCATGGGGAGAAGACTAGCTAAAGTTAACAAAGTCTCTATATCAGTTAACTTATGTAAGAGATCGGGAGCTTTGTCTACTGTGAGGCGTTTCTTGTTAGAACTCGCTCCGTTGGTCCATGCAAGGAGATCCATCTGGTCTCAACATCCCTGAGAAGCTTGTTTCCTGCTGTTACTCCCTCAGCAAAAATCTAAAATTCTGCAAAATGTTTAGGACTTCGGCAAAGTATGAGTGGAGCTCGTGGACCAGATCTTCAACTTTTGACACTGTAGGGGAATTGCTTACAATTCTATATGCTAAATTCATTTGATGGGCCATGCAATGAATGCCAACCATGTATGGTGCAATACAAGTTTGTAATCTTGCGCAAAGACGGGTCCTTTGACCTTGCATTACTGTAGCTCCATCAGCTCCAACACACACCAACTTCTTGGCAATTGTCAAGTCATCCATACCAGCAATTTTATTCAAAGCTTTCTTAACTTTCAAATATAAATTTTTTGCTGTTGAATTGCCCCTCATTTTATGAACACAAAGTAGATGAGCTCGGTGCACGTGTTCTTTTATGGTATACACATGCATACAAACCCAAGTGGTGTTATCTACCGCAGTAACTTCATCTATGGATAATGAAATGAAATTCGACTCTTTTACACTCTCTTGTAAATTTTTCTTTTCCACCTCAGCGAGATAGTTTGTCATTTCCCATCTAGAGTTTATTGACCAATGTGACATAGGATAGTGAGGAACATTCAAAAAAGATAATAAATTACTAAATTCTAGGAAATATTTCATAGGATGCCCTCTCGACAGAATATGAAAAACAACACTCATCTGAATAGTCTTTGCCAGGTTTGCATCTTTCGCTACATATTCAGGCCCAGCCTTGATTATATTCCCAAATCCACTATTACCAATCAGTGTCATTTTATGGCTATGCTCTTCATATTCCACGACATACTTAACATGAAGACATTATTCCTTTGATTTCCATCTTACTACTCATGTTTCCTTTCTGTCTATGATTTGTTTTTCATAAACCTTACCAATATGATTTTCTATGGTGTCAAGCTTTAGCTGCATCTTCTTCTCTCTTTTAGTTTTCCAGCTACAAATCTTACACCTGCATTCTATTGGTTGTTCATCATTTTTTGGGACTGGTTGAATGAATGGGTACTTTGCTACCCAATCAATCTTTAAACTTCTTTTCATCTCCCACTCTCGCCCCAATTTTACTTTCCTTTTTCTTTTCTTCCTACCAACATCATCTTCAGCACTAACATTTTCATCTGAGTGAATTATCTCATTGTGTGTATCCCTTAGAACATATTCTACCATGTCAGTATTGTCATCCTCATTTGATGCATTTAACTCAATGACAATCCCACCTTGTAGTGGTGGTGAGCTACTGTGAATGGCTTCTGCAACTGCAGAAGTTGATGGACCAGAAACTTTGCCAATTCCAAAGAAAGACTTTATGGTAGTATCTTTAAGTTTAAGTTTTGGGCGTTTTGATTACCTCTCAATCCCTTCAGTTTCACCTCCCTAAGGATTCTTACCCTTGTCTAACATCCCAATCCCTTCACCACCCTGAGGAGTCTCAGTCTCACCCTTGTGTGGCATCTCAATCCCTTCACCACCCTGAGGAGTCTCACCCATGTCTAACTGTGACATCTTGATTCTTGACCTCTCACTACAAATTAAAAGTTAAAACTAATAATATCAAGTATGAAGAAATGATTACTCACCTTTATGCCTTCTCAATTCTCTGAATCAGGAATTAGGAATGCTTGGACCTGTGTTGCAGGATTGTAACTCGGGCCCTCCGCCCTACAATGAACTTTGACCTTCCAACTCAATTTGCAAAATGTGATTCGAGACTTGAGAGCTCCCAATTTGCTAATCAGACATGAAAAAATTGTAAGAAAGAGTGTATTTATAGCAATCCATGATTGCATTTTTGGCGAATTGCGCGGGGCTCGGGCATCGCAATTGCTAGTAAACATTTACATTAATTGTATTTTTGGCAAATTGCACGGGCGTGCAATGAACATTTAATTTAAGCGGGGCAAAATGGGTCCTCGAATGCTTATAATGTTTTAAATGATATTGGTGATTTTGGTCGACGCTTGCAATGAACATTTAATTTACCATTGGCGAATTAGGTCCTGGATACGTGGTCGTTTTTCTATTGCTAGTGAATAACGGAGGTGATCTAATATCCATGTCCGAGTGATTCCAAGTGAATATTATGGGCATGCACGTCGATGATGTGTGGTCAATGGCGAAGCCAGATTCTATAGTGTACCATTAACCCCAAAATTCTGGGTGATTTGAACACGATGTTGCCCCAGACTATTCGCGCGAAATTCGCCAATTGGCAAAGATTCACCACTAAAAAACTCTCTGTCAGGTTAACTTTGAGGTAAAAATTTAAGTTGATATAACAAGAATACAAAAAAAATTGCAAATGATTGATAGTGATAAGGTCCGGCTAGAAAAAGAATTGAAATTAATTAATGAGGCCTTCATGGAAGGTGGTAATATTTATAAGTCTTGTTTAATTTTGACATTTTTTTCTACTAAAATAGATAAGAAGATAGATAATTGTGGATGTCAATTAGCTCAGATTTCCCAAGCTTATGACTCAATGATTAACCTGACCAGAAATGTTGAAGGTCAAATTTTGACTCTTATGGGACAGATTGGTGATCTGGAGAGAGAGAGAAGGACAAGATGTAGAGAAGGGAAGGTGAACTCTAGAACCTAGTTGGTCCTCGGTTAGACACCCTGGTATACCATAAGTTGGAATGTCTACATAATATGTCTCAGGAGACACCAACCGAGTTGTATGCAATAGAATTGTATGCTTATGTTTTGAATGGTTTTGTTTCTATTTTGAAAAAATTGTGGGTAGGTTGGAATACCTATTTTGGATTTCTTAAATCTACATATGCAGATGTAATCAAGTATATATAGATCTAGTCATCTAGTGTGTATAAATGTATAGGGAATTTTGCTTGACACCCTATCTTTGGAATTGTTATCAAAGGGGGAGAGATAAGGTGAAAAATGTACATATTTTTTATTGTGTATGGAGTGTATAGATTTCTACAAGTTTTTGGTTTTTTGATCTAAGGGGGAGCCTTAGAATTCTTTCATTCCTGATCTAGTGTACAGATTTCACAGGTTTCAACGTAGCCATTTTTCACATGTTGCCATCAATGCCAAAGGGGGAGATTGTTGACAATATTTGACACTCATCTGGTGATTTATGATGCTTGATTTATGGTTTAGGGTTGTCATTGATGGAAACTCTTCTTGGAGACTTGATCCAGTGGTTGTAATTCCTCTTATCTGAAAGTAGGAGTTAATCGGTAGCTAGTCAACTGGTAAAGCAGGGCTATCTTAGTGATGTTTTGGTATGGAAATATTTTCAGTGATTGTGGTGATTGCAGTGATTGATTTTGTGATCTCGGTGAATGGAAAGATCCTTAGGAAGCATTTTATTATACTCTTTTGGTCTGGTGCTATGTTTTGTTAGAGATTGAATCTGACATGTGACTACACGTTACACTTCTTGACTTGGAGAAGGTTAATTTCGTTATAACTGGATATATAAGATTTTTTTTTGCGATTGGTGATTCATTTTTTGTACAATTGAGCATAGTTTCACATGCACATTTGATTCCCAGGTGATCTGGTAGATGACTGAGACAAAAATAGAGCATATTGTTGAGTGAGTATAGTCAGAGATCTTGTGCTTAACCGAAACTCATTCTTTCATTTTCAAATGCTATTTCAAAGTTCTTTAATGTATTTCCTCATTGTAACTGAATTGTAAGTCAGTGCGACTTCCCTGAGGGTTGTATCCTTCCGGGTCATTGTAATTAAGAAGTGAGCTCTAGGAAGTGAGCCTAAATGTAAGTACATTCCCCATCTATATAATATTTATTTACTACTAGACATAGTATATGAATATTGTTTGTTCCAGCCCCACCGTGGTTTTTCCCTTTCTGGGTTTCCACGTAAAAATTCCGGTGTTATGGATCTGTGGTTTATTTATTGATTGTTTATGTTATTTATTGTTATGCATTTCCAGCTGGTAGATAAAGAATAAGTTTGTGAATTTGAATTCTGGTAGAACACTTATTCACCCCCCCCCCCCTCTCAGTGTTCCTCGACTCTAACAAGAGGTGGTTTGAGAGGAGATGTAAGAGGCATTAAATGCCTGAGAAGACATGAGGGTCACCCTAGGAGATTGTGGTTAGGATTAATTAGGATTAACCAATGGATAAAGCTTTAACCCAAATGGTAAACTCTTGTGCAAGGGTTAATAAGATAACTAGGGTCAAAACAATGAGCACTTGATGAGACGCCTAGGTTAGATGAGGGTTAAGTTAGAGAGAAAGTCTCTAACCATGAGTTGAGGCTGGATTAACCATTAATGGTTAGGAAGACTTTGAAGGTTAACTTGTTGAGGACACAAAACCTTCGATGCATTTCAAAGATAGGCAATTTTGAGAAGTGACTTCTCTTAAGGAATGTGAAAATGATTAGGGAATGGTTTAGGCTAATTAGAGTGGTTAGAAGAATCTAGAAGGCTCTAGAAGAGGTTTAGTCATTAATTTTGGAGAATGCAAGTGGGAGATATTAGGATTTTAATTAAAATAAAATGTTCTATTTCAACTAAAAATATATGCAACTTGCATTTGTAGGAAAGTTCAAGTGTGGGGGCTTTATAAATAAATTTGATTTATTTATATACAAAAAATTATTTTAATTAAATGTAAATTCAATTAAAACGTGGAAAGAGGATTTAATTAAATAAATAGAATTTATTAAATTAATGGAAGAAGGGGGATTTAATCAAATGTTGTATTTAATTAATGGCTAGATAGAAGAAAATGGGATATTAATTAAACCTTAGTTTAACTAATAGGTGAATAAGAAATAATTAAACAAATAAAATTCATTTAATTAGATACGCAAGTTTTAGGCTTCTAGAGGTCTCATTTGGCTATCTTCAGTCAAGGTCAACTTACCTCATCAAGAGATCTATCATCTCTTTGGAAGCCACACCTTACTTTAGATCCTACATACCTTGAACCTACATTTTGGACATTGCAAGACAACCCTAGATACTTTCCATTTCATACCCTTTTTTTGGTCTTTGATAGTCTTCACATTTCTTCCATCTTTCATTTTAGCCAAGATTAAGTTCATGGTTGAAACCTGTTCCCAAAGTTCTAGAAGAGAAGCCTAAGAAGCTCTAAGATCTCTCAACATGATTACCTATGAGTTTGATGGAGATGAATTTTACAACCCATATGAAAATGGTAGTAATATAGTAGACAATGACAATGAGAACAATAATGATAATGACAATCCATCTATCACCTCTGTAAACATTGAAGAGAATATTATAGATCCAAGGTTCAATAGTTTGGTTGAAGAAATCATGAGAATAGATAGACAATACTTCTTTCAAGTTATGCCTCAAAGTGGATGAAGCTACCTCATGGTTTTGATGTGTCACAAATTATAGAAGAGGGCCCCAATCAAGGAAATCAAACAAATGGAAATCTTAGAGGACATAATGGTGGTAATAGGAGAGAGTGTTTTGTGCCCGAGTCACCTTCATCCTTATTTCAAAAACCAGAAGTTCTCAATACCTATTATCATGCCAATTTTACTAGGAACTCTCATGAACAACCTCACAATCATCCTTTCTCATGGAGAATAAATGCTAAAATACATGACCATGATAATATCCAAGATCATACCAATGCATACAATTACGCTCAAGTGAATATGTAAAATAATGACATGAGGAAACCCAATGTCATATTTAGGTGCAATACTCAAGATCATTCCTATGATACCTCCTATCCTCATGGTCATGACATGTATTGACCTAGACCTAGTTTTTCTCATTACAATGCCATACCAAGTGGTCCGTATCCAAGATATACCTATGTCCCTCCTCCATATGAACACATCTATGATCAATACCATCTATAAATGCATTATATCCATCCTCCTCCACATGGTGGCTCAGGCATGGGATTATCTCAAAGAGAAAAGACACCACCCAAGAGTGACTTGCAACAACAAATCAAGGATTTGCAAAAGCAAATGGCCAACATAAATACACCAAAGCAACAATACACAATGAAATATATATGCCCTTGCCCATTTGATATAAGTATTCCAATGCCTCCATTCCCTCCACATATTGTGACACCAAACTTTGACAAATATAAAGGAAAAGGGGATCCTAAGACACACATAAGACAATTTTCCATAGCTTGCATTGAGGTAGAAGGAGAAGAAATGTACTCGATGAGATTGTTCCCACAAATCTTAGGTGAACAAGCATGGAATGGTTCTCCTAGCTCCCACCTTTAATTAAGTCATGGAGTGATCTATCAGAGGCTTTAATACAAAACTTCTCATACAATATTGAAACAAATGTGTCAGTAACTACCTTGTGCAACACTAAGCAGAAAAATGGGGAATCTTTTGCTTCATTCTTACAGCAATAGAAAAGTATTGCTAGTAGATGCCCTTGTGATATCCCACAAAAATAAATGGTAGAAATATTCACTCAAAATGTTAACAAGGACATTGGATATGAGCTAAGAAAGGCTTGTTTATCCACTTTTAAATAAGTCATTGAGAAAGGATTGGCAACAAAAAAGGTCCTTATGGAACAAGGTGGCATAAAGATATTCAAAGATAAAAAAGATGAATCAAATGGGAAATACAAGCCTCACTTTTGGAACAAAAATAAGAACATAGTCAATTATGGGGTGGTAGATGCAAATGTTGTAAAACCAAAAATAACTTTCCCCAGTGCAAGCTCATCCAATGTGAACAATCAAGTGAACACTCAAAGGCCATCAAAGCCTCGAAGAAAATACACCCCATTGGGAGAGCCAATTGAGACAACATTCAAGAAATTGGTTGCAAATAAGCTCATAACATTACCAGATAATCCACCTTATGAACCAAAAGTGAAACCTACGTGGTGGAATGATGATGAATATTGTGAATATCACAAGAGCAAAGGACACAAAACTAGTAAGTGTCATAGATTAAAGGATGTTATATAGGATCTTATTGACAAGGGTAACATAGAAGTCAATGGCCATACCTCCAATGAGTAACATGTGATGTTTAAGGAGACATTCCCTAAACATGATAAAGGAAAAGACAAAATAGATACTCAAGCCCATTATACTTAGATGTCCTATGATTATGACTCAACTGTTAATCACATTTCAATGGATAATTATGTTTCTACCATTATCATAAAGGACAAACTCCCCAAGGTTCTACCCAAAAGAGTAAAGTTGTTTTCAAAGGCATTGGACTATCCTCTTCATCCTCCAAAGATGAAACCTTTGAATGTAATGTCATAACTCGTCAAGGTAAAGTCACCTTGCAAGGCGTTCCATCCAAGACCACAGCCTCATCATCCACCAAAAATGAGTATGACCTTGTCAAACACCTAGGGAAAACACCCGCCCTCATTTCTATCCTTGAGATTTTACATATATCCCCTTCACATAAGGCCATTCTTGACAAATCATTGAGAGAGACCTTCATACCCACTGATTTGAACATGAACCAGTTTCAAGCCATGGTGGGATACCTTTCCACTCCACATTGTTTGACATTCATAGAAGATGATGATGTATCCATATGCCAGCCACACAATGCACCTCTTCATATTGAATCCTTTCTCCATAGAAACCACATCAAATGAGTCTTGATAGTGTTGGTATTTTGGTATGGTTTTGTCATTGATGTCAACACCTACTATCCTTATCAACTCTGGCACTTTGGAGAATTGGCAATGTTCACCGGCAAGCAAGTGACTTATGCACAGTCACCGGTATCTAGTACACTGGCAAGATATAATGTTCATCAACACTTGGAATGATATGAAAAACACCTGGTTATGTCAAAGACATCGTTTGGACACTTTGTCTTGGATATTTGTTCATTGGCACATTTGTATTTGCATATTTGTTGTTACCGGCAAATAGGTCCAGGATATACACCAGCAGGTTTATCTTTTCCAGATCAGCACGACACACTATGGAGATGTTTTATTATTGTTGTAAATGCATCAGGTTGACATGTTGAATCAGTTATTGCATTGGACATTGTTTTATTTGTAAATTGATTTTATTGTAATATCTTTTAGAGCCGACCTACTAAAATCGGTCTTAGGTTATGGTATAAATGTAAGATCTTATTTGTAAGGTCGAATGAGGAATGCAAAAAAGGAATTGTGTGAAGGTATATGCGAGAATAAGCAGAGCTATACATGCAGACATCATTTGAAGGTTAAAGGAGGGTTTTTGTGAAGACAATAATAACTACACCGATATTGAATCCAGCATAGAAAGATGCTAATTTGAGCAGTACATCCTTATTGGATTTAACCATCCAATTGTAGTCAGTGTGACTCCTATTTGTGTTTAAGCAATGAGATCTAGGTGCTTGTCCTTTTTTCATGTGTAGACCCCATTTATATGCACATACTATCCACAGTAGTATCATCTAATTGTGGGTAAGGTTTCCCACCATGGTTTTTCCCCTTACAGGGTTTCCATGTACAAATATTGGTGTTATGTGTTGTGGATGTTATTGTGTTTCTATTTCATGCATAAATCATTACCGGTATTAAGCATTAAAGTTGGTTAAGTTTTTTTGGTTTGAATTTATTTGACAACTGATTCACCCCCCCCCTCTCAGTTGTCCTCGGGACCTAACAATTGGCATCAAAGCCTAGTCCTCTTTTGCAGAAGTTTAACAGCTTGAGGAGATCCAATGTCTACTAACTATTTTAGGAAGGATAGTCCTAAACTTGATGGAACCAACTATGGCATATGGAAGATCAGAATGCAGACACATCTGAATTGCATTGGAAAGGACATCTAGGATGTTACAAAGAATGGCTATACTACTCCTACTCTGAATCAGTCTAATCCACCTAACTTGGCTAAAGATGAAGAAAATGATTGCAAAGCAAGAGAAGAACTTTTGAGCGCATTATCAGATTAGCAAATCATGGGATTATCAGATAGGTCTACTACTAAAGCTATTTGGGATCATTCAGAAACACTGAATGAAGGAGATTCCACAGTCAAAATTGCAAAACTTGAAAGCTTCCAGGTCAGGTATGAAAATCTGAAAATGGAAGAAGATGAAAGGATTTTTGCTTTTATGGAAAGAGTTAATGAAGTTGTTTTGGGTATTGAATGTTGTGGAGGAACCTTAAGTGAAGATGAAATTATTTCAAAAGTTTTGAGAGGATTGCCACTGACATATAAAATGAAGGTGACTGCTATAAATGAGTTAAGAACAATGCCTAATACATCAATAACTAGGGATACATTGATTGGAAAAATTTCAGCTTTTGAAATTGAGGAATTTGGTCATGTTGCTACTATAAAGACAGATTTAGCTTTTAAAGCATCAACATCATCTGCACCATCATTTGACAATTCTGATTGGAAAACCTTTTATGCAAGAGAACTTGAAGAAAGAAAGAGAGAAAATGAAGAACTTGAAGAACTTGAAGCACTATTTGCAAGGAAATGCCTAAAGGTCCAGTTGGAAGTAAGTATGAAGGTAAAGCACCCTTTAAATGCTTTAACTCTAATAAGATTGGTCATATGGCTTCAAGATGCCCTGATAGACATGCTAGACTAAGAGAAGAAAATAGGAGAACATACAAGCCTAACCCTGAATATCAGAGATACAGATTTAAGAAGAATAAAGATAAATCTTGCTATCTTGTTGATGAAGGAGTCGCTGATGATTCTGATGAAGATCCGGCAAACAATGGATGGGTTTTTGTTGCTATAATAGAAGATCAATTGACACATACTTTTCAACCGGTAGAACGGACCTTGGCAGCTAAAATTGAAGTTAAGGATGAATGGATCATTGATTCAGGATGCTCACATCATATGACTACGATAAAGGTAAATTCTTGAACTTTCAGGAATATAATGGAGGTCTAGTAAGATTTGGAGATGATAAAGCTTGCTTGATCAAAGGAAAAGGTACAATATCTCTTGATGGTAAGCATAATACTGACAATGTTTACTATGTAGAAGGTTTAAAGCATAATCTTTTGAGTGTTGGTCAATTAGTTGAGAAAGAATTTCAGTTACAATTCAAGAATGGAAAATGCAAAATTATGAACAGAACCGGTTTGGAAATTGCAACCGGTAATCAAACTAGAGGTAATATCTTCATTTGAATAACAGTGAAAAGACATGCTTGATTGTACATATTGATGAAAGTTGGCTATGGCATAAGAGACTCTGTCATGTAAATTTTGATTGCGTGGTAAAAATCAGTGCTACTAAGGTAGTTAGAGATTTACCTAAGATTGTTAAGCCTCACAATCCGGTATGTAAGGAATGTCAATTTGGAAAACAAGTTAGAGCTACTTTTAAAAGTATTCCAGAAAAATCCAATAATGCTCTTGACTTAATTCATACTAATTTATGTGGTCCAGCTAGAACTAAAAGTTTACAATGTGATAGATATTTCATGCTAATCATTGATGACTACTCTAGAATGTGTTGGGTTACTTTTCTCAGAGAAAAATTAGAAGCACTTGGGAAATTCAAATTATTCAAAGCAATGGTAGAGAATGAAACCGGTAAGAAAATCAAATGTCTTAGATCAGATCAAGGAGGAGAATTTACATCTAAGTAATTTAATGCATTCTTTGAAGTGAATGGAATCAGAAGACAGATATCAGCACCTCGAACACCATAGTAGAATGGAGTTGTTGAAAGGAAAAATAGAACTATCTTGGATGCAGCCAGAAGTATGTTATCTGAAGAAAATCTACCACATGTATATTGGAGAGAGGCAGTAAGCACAGCGGTCTACACATTCAACAAAGTTCACATCAAAGGAAAAACCGGTAAGACCCCTCATGAACTATGGTTTGGTATTACTCCTACTCTAAAATATTTTAGAATATTTGGAAGTAAATACTATATTAGAAGAGATGAGTATATTGGCAAATTTGATCCTAGAAGTGATGAAGGAATATTTCTTGCTTATTCATCTAAGAGAAAGGCATATAGATGTTTTAACAAAAGGTTATAGAAAATTGTTGAGAGTACAAATGTAAAGATTGATGAACAATTCAAAGGAACTTCAAGGTATATAGACTCTGAACCGGCAACAGAGATTCTAACAAATGAACCTACATTGAACCCACCAATACAGAATGAAGATCCAGTTACACCGGTATCATCTGAAAATTCCACAGTTACTGAGGAACAACAGCAAATGAAGACACCTCGGTATGTAAGACTGAATCACTTTGAATATCAAATAATTGGAAACAAGTATAAAGGAGTTATGACAAGAGGAAGACTGGAAAATGAAGAGGTATGTCATATTTCTCAAATTGAACCATCATCAATTAATGAGGCATGTGAAGTTAAACACTGGATTAAAGCTATGGAAGAGGAACTAGAACAAATTGAGAAAAATAACACATAGACATTAGTTCCCTGGCCTAAAGACAAAAATGTGATTGGAACAAAATGGGTATTCAGAAACAAACTTAATGAAGATGGTAAGGTAATTAGAAATAAAGTAAGACTAGTGTGTAAGGGATATTCTCAGAAAGAAGGAATTGATTATAATGAAACCTTTGCACTGGTAGCTAGAATTGAGGCAGTCAGATTATTCTTGGCTTTTGCAGCACACAAGAACTACAAAGTATATCTGTAATGTCGTAAATTGTACGCACTTGCTAAAGCAGTACAATTTCACACCTAGTTTAGCACCCGCCTTGGTGCATTTTGCATTTTGCATTGCATTTCCCCTTTAGCACTTAATTAATCAAATTAATTAGGTCTAAGGTCCTATTTCATCATCTTCCAGTTGGGCCCTTTCATTAAAGTGTGCCCCTTTCGTTTTATTCCTCTAATACATCATTTAATCAAAAACCCTAATTAGGTCCTATTTTGAACTTGGGGGCTTGATTTCGGGGATCAAAACATCTCGAAATCACCTGTAACTTCGGGATTCTCTCTAAAATCATCATATCCAACGGCTCTGAAAATTTGGTGAAAAGTTGTCGGGACCAGGGTGCCCGGAGTGCACACGGTCCCGGACATTTTTCCCAAAATTTTAGGAGCACGATCCAATCATAAAATAAAGCTTAACCCCCAAGAAATTGGCGGGAGATTCAATCTATAGGTCGGCCAAAAGTTGAAATTAAGACCTAGGGTTTCATATATAAGAGCTCTCTTTCTTCATTTGAAAAGATCCGAATTTTGGTCTCAGGGACCTTCTATGCAGCGAAAGAGTAGATCTTTGAAGACTTCAACAACATTCAATATCCATCCATCAAGCATTCATCAATTTCATTCATCCATTTAGGGCTTTGAAGGCATTGCAGAACAATAAGGGATCACCGGCTGAAGATTGGCTTGTACCCCTCCCTTGGGGTTGGGTATGATTTCATGTTGTTTTCAGGTCTTTGCATAAGCCTCATTATATCCTTTGTATTCATGCTTTAGATCACTTTGCATCTTTATTTGGAGCATTTACATTATCATTTACAAGCAATTAGGGTTTACTTTCTAGGTTGCTCTAGTTTGCTTACTTGCATTTTAGGATCTTGCACACACACAAGGTCTGCACACACACTACTTTTACAATACAACTTGGCTATTCATGGAGGTGGAAATCACCAAAGCAGGGGTTTGACTAAGGCAAAACCCTATATAGCCGCCCACCATACCTCTTCAGATATAAGTGCAGATTTTCGAATTCGAAGGATGTCGCAAATTGTAGATCCAACGGAAGTGGACCTAGATAGAACTTCACACCAAATTCCAACCCAGAAGATCAGGACAGGGGCATGGGGTGCCCTGGTCCTACCAGGACAGAGGCGCTGGGCGCCCTGGTCCCTGGGACAGGGGCGCTGAGCGCCCTGGTCCTTCTGTCAGACCACAAGTTTCAAACAGCAGTTTCAGGAGCAGAATCAGGACAGTGGCACTTGCGCCCCCATCCCAAACATTTTCACTCAGATTTTAACTCTAGGTACGCATCTGCATTCTTGTCTTGTCCTTGTGTTTACGGCTTTCCATTGTTTAACTTCAATTCTGCAATCTTGTTATTAGTTCGTACTTGCACTTTGGGGTTAGGAATTGAACTTGCATCATTTTATCTTTCAATTACAACAAAGGAATAGAAATCCTAATAGGTAGCCCGTGGCTCTCTCTTACACAAAAAGAAGTAGCCAATTGTGTGATACCTCTAGGCTCTTTCGTATTCCACAATGTGTGTCAAAAGGTAGGATTAGGGCATGTTAGCCTAGTCTCGCTTTTTCTCCTACACATTTTGGTGAACCCGACGTGAAACTTATTATTGCTTTCTCTTGCATTGCATTTGTTAGATCTAGATCTAGATTTAGTGTTTTTCATTTAAGTTTCATTTTCAAAAAAAAAAAAAAAAAGAAAAAGAAAAAAAAAGAGTGTGTTTCTTTGCATTGTGTGTTTAAGTTTTATGCAAATTTTATTCAAAATGTCAGATTTTTATTTGCAAGATGTTCATATTCATGATGATGTATGCAATTATGTCGATTATGAGTATAGCCAAGATGAATTAGATGAAGCTTTAGATGAGTTTTTGAATCCTAAAGATGCCAAACCTTCATTTTACCAAAGACTCATAAATATTGTTACTATGCCATTTCGTTGTGATGAGAAAGATAAGTCAAATGATTCCTCTCAAGGGTACATTCCTATCAACTCTTCCACTAAAACTAGTAACATGGTTGTTTTCAAAGATCCCCTCTATGAAGAGATGTCTCCTTTTGAATCAAAAGGTAAACCTTTTAATAGATATGATCATGCTTTGTTGGATGATGCTCTTGATGACTTTGTGGCTTTATCGAAACCTTTAAATAGGAACAGAACTTCTAAATTAGTTAACATGATAAACCTAAAAGAGCATAATAAGCCTCTCTTTGAAGTCCAAGGTGCTTATCCTTCTCCCACCTTTCAAGTTCCTAAATCACCTCTCCTTACTGTCCAAGGAGGGTATGGTCATGATTCCTTTCTTACTCCGAATAAACCTATCATCACTGTGCAAGGAAGAAAACCTATGAGTCCTTATAGCTATGCCAAGCAATTAACTAGAGAAAGTTATCATGCGGTTGCCCATACTTATCATACTAGAAATAATAGGCAGCCTAATCCTCCTCCTTTTACTCCAATTTCTCTTCCTAATCCTCAACCAATTCTTCCGCAAGCTCCACGTATTTCACAAGTTCTTGGTAAGGAATATGATCTCATAGAACAGCTTAAGGCTACCCCTGCTAAGATATCCCTTTGGGATTTGATTCAAACTTCTTCCGCTCATCATGAAATCTTACAAGATGCCTTGAAAGATTTAAATGTTCCTCCACCTAATACATCTAGTAATATAGTGTCTTTGGTTAACTCTGTGATGAATCCTAAAGCTCAAATTGTGTTTACTCAAGATGAGTTGCCTACTAGTGAAATTCAACATCAATATGATCCCTTGATGATTGTGGTTATCATAAATGACACTGCTTTAAGATGAACACTGGTAGATAATGGCTTTGGCCTTAATGTGTGTAGCATTAATCTATTGCATAAGATGAATGTGGATACATCCCTTATTGAGCCTGACTCTCGTCCCATTCGAGGCTTTGATAATGTGGCTAAGTCTTCATTAGGTATTATCACCTTACCCCTCACAGTGGGGCCTGTTACTTTGCCTACTCCTATCCATGTTATGTCGGGAAATCTAACATACAACTTGTTATTAGGGAGACCTTGGATTCACAGTATGCAAGTTGTCCCCTCTACATTGCATAGACAAGTTAAATTTATTTATAACAATAAGACATATACCTTGATGGGTGATACTAATTTTCAAGCTTGTTTGCAAACATCTACTTCCAAAGGGGGTTCTTCTAAACCTTCCTCTTCTAGTGATGACTCTTTACCTATGGATGAATCATCACCCTCTGATAATCAAAGTTCTTTGGATGAGCCTGAAGTTCCTGAAGAAGATTCTTCTAAACTTGAATCTACACATGAAAAGGCTTTTGATCCTGAAGAAGTTCTCACAGAAGATGATTGGGGATCTCTTGATTTTAATCCCACCTTTGTAGGTGAATATAGGGTTCCTCCTAGAGAGCTTAAAGTTAAAAAGAAGGAAGAAGCTAAAAATCAATCAACCTTACCTGAGCCTATGAGCAATAATTTTGTGGCCGCTTCTCAAACTTCTTCTCCTCACACCTCTAATTCTGAAGAATTTGATTCTTTGTCTTATGAAAAACCACCTTCTCTTTCTGAAATGGCTAATCGTTATGGTCAAGGTTTTCATATTTTAGCTAAGTATGGGTATAATGGAAATGGTTGTGGTGCTCACAAACAAGGGATAAAGGTTCCTCTAGGGAATAATCTTTATGATGAGACCTTTGGACTTGGTTATAATCCCTGCAAGTGCACTAAAGCTTCTAAAAGACCATGTATTAGTGTTAATGTTATTTCTACATCTCTACCAATGAGACACCCTGAGTATATTGATGGGGATCCTTTGTGTGCCTGTGCTTTGGATGTCTTTCCTACCGATGATTCTTTAGCTGAGTTTTTAGGAGCATATGATACTCTTCCTCGTTATCATCACAATAGGGGATTTCCTTATTGTTTGAACACTGAAGCTTATTTTGGAAAAGAGATTGATAATGATGAGATTGTGGAAGAATTCCCTCAGTTAAAGGATACTCCTCAACAAAGTAATCTTCTTATAAGTGACACCATTGATGTTAAGATGGATCCTTGCAATGAAGAAAAAGTTATTAAAATTGGAAAGTGTTTGGATGAAGAAGAACAAAAACAATATGCAGATTTATTGCATGAATTCCCTGAGATCTTTGCTTGGACATACTCTGACATGCCTGGTATAGATCCTAAGATTGTTACTCATAATATTGTCTTAGTTCCCAATGCTAAGCCTGTGAAACAAAAGATTCGAAAAATGAATCCTAAGGTAGCTTTGCTTGTTAAGGCTGAGATTGAAAAATTATTGGAGGCTGGATTTATCCACCCTATTGATTATTCCCCGTGGATTTCAAATATTGTCGTTGTGGCTAAATCAGATAATAAAATAAGAATGTGTACCGACTTTCGAGTTTTAAATAAGGCTTCTTTAAAAGATGATTTCCCTCTCCCAAACATTGACATGATAGTTGATTCTACAGCAGGACATGCTTTGTTATCCTTCATGGATGGTTTTTTAGGATACAATCAAATTTTCATTAATCCTCAAGATCAATTCAAAACTGCTTTCACCACTCCTTGGGGTACATTTTGTTGGGTGATGATGCCTTTTGGACTTAAAAATGCCGACGCAACTTATCAACGAGCGATGACCATTATCTTTCATGATTATATGCATAAGATTTTAGAAGATTATGTTGATGATATTTTAGCCAAATCCATTCTCCGTATAGATCATATTAAGATCATCAAATCTTTGAAAGAATTCATAAATATCACATGCGCTTGAATCCCCGAAAATGTGTTTTTGGTGTGGATAGTGGAAAACTATTAGGATTCATAGTTTCGCATCGTGGGATTGAGGTGGACACTAAGAAAATAGATGCTATTGTCAACATGCCACCTCCTAGAAATGTGTCTCAACTCAAAAGCTTACAAGGAAAGATTCAAGCTATTCGTAGGTTCATATCTCAACTTGCGGATTGTACTTTTCCTTTTACTCAACTTCTCAAAAAGAATATCACTTTTCAATGGAACAAAGATTGTCAGCAAGCATTTGAAGATTTAAAAGTATATTTGGCTAATCCTCCTATCCTTCAACCCGCCGAACCTTCTAAGCCCTTTCTTCTTTATATAGCTGCTTCCTCTCACGCTCTCGCAACATTATTGGCACAACATGATAAAGATGGTAAGGAGTGTCTGGTTTATTACATAAGTCATACCTTACTCAATTATGAGACTCGATATTCTGCGATAGAAAGACAATGCTTGGCCTTGGTGTTTGCGACTCAAAAATTGAGACATTATCTTTTAAATTTAGAAGTCCACGTCATGGTAAAGTTTGATCCTTTGAAGCATCTTTTCTCTAAAACTGATTTATCAGGGCACCTAGCTAAGTGGGTTATGATGTTAACTGAATTTGACCTTAAATTTGTTTCACAAAGAGCAATTAAAGGGCAAGCGTTGACAAATCACTTAGTTGAGGCCCCTTCACCTTTCTCCTTCCCTAACCCTGAGTCTTTTCCCGATGACTTCATTCTTTGTACAAAGAAAGATGAAACTTGGGAGTTGTACTTTGATGGCTCTAAGTGTCGTACGGGATCGGGGGCAGGTGTTGTTCTGATTTCTCCTACAAAGAAATCCATTCCCTTATCTTGTCGTCTCAATTTCCTATGTACCAACAACATTGTTGAGTATGAGGCTCTTATAGCAGGAATAAAGGCAGCCTTGACTTTGAATGTAAAGAACATACATATTTATGGAGATTCTCAATTGATTATAAGACAAGTAATAGGACTGTATCAAGCAAAACAAGACAAATTATCACAATATAAAGACCTTGCTATCTCTTTGTTACAAAAATTTGATTCTTATACCATGGAACCTGTTCCTCAAAAAGATAATCGACATGCAGATGCAATGGCATGTGTGGCTTCTCTTGTATCTTTAGAGGACCCTGTGGTTGATCTTAAATTTGTTATTTACAACCTTATTTCTCCAGCTATTGTAGATGATTCTAGCTTGGTGACATGTTGTGACTTTATAGACTCAGATGAATGGTATTCGCATATCCTAAGATACTTGACCGATGGTACCTTTCCTGATTCCGCCAATAGGAACACTAGGGCTAGAATTCACAAGATGTCCGCTAGATATATCATTCTTTCTAATGTTCTTTACCGAAGGGGTTATAACGGTCTTCTCCTTCACTGTCTTAACAAATCGGAAATCCCTATTGCTCTTGAAGAGGCACATTCAGGTGCCTGTAGGGGGCATTTTGGAGGCAAATCCTTGGTTCAAAGGTTGCTTCGTATGGGATATTATTGGCAAACTATGCAGAAGAATTCTTTTTCATTTGTTAAGAAATGTCATCAATGTCAACAACACAATAATCTGATTCATGCTCCTGCCCAAGAACTTCGTTCTCATGTAGCTTCTTGGCCTTTCTCTGCATGGGGGTTGGATCTCATCGGTAAAATCTCTCCTCCTTCATCTCAAGGATATACTTTCATTATAACCACAACAGATTACTTTACAAAGTGGGTAGAAGTTGTTCCCCTTCGCTCTACTACTGCTGAAGTGATTTGTCGATTTCTTCTAGAAAACATTATTTCTCGATTCGGGATACCTTCCACTATAATCTTAGATAATGGGACATCATTTAAGAACAAGGACGTGAAGAAATTCCTTGAGAAATATCATATCAAACATCGATTTTCTACACCATACTATCCTCAATCAAATGGTCAAGCCGAATCATCCAATAAGATAATTGAACAAATTCTTCGCAAAACCGTGAATAAGCATGGTAAGGATTGGAGTACTCAGCTAATTTATGCTCTTTGGGCCTACTGAACGAGTGTACGAATTGCTACAGGAACCACCCCTTATAATCTTGTTTATGGTGCTCATGCTATTATGCCTTTAGAGTTAGAGATTCCATCACTTAGAGTTTCTCTCAAAGGTATAGTAGATGATGACTCTTATAGAGAACAAAGACTTCAACAACTTGAGATGCTTGATGAATAGCATATAAATGCTCTTGAGCATATTCAAGCGTATCACAAAACTCTACAATGAAGCTATAATGATAAGGTTATTCAACATTCCTTCTCAGTGGGTGACTTAGTTCTCTATGAGAATCAGCGCAATGTGAATGCCTTACCTGAAGAAAAGGGAAAATTTAGCCCTAATTGGCTTGGACCGTATATTGTTATTGAAGATTATGGATCAGGTGCTTACAAAATAGCGGATGTAGATGGTACGCCTCTTAAAGAACCTTTAAATGCTATGCACTTGCGTAGGTACTAAGCTTAATTCCTCATTCCTTATCTTTCATTTCATTTATCTTCTTTTCACTTCTTCAAAATTGGATAATATGTTAGCATATCTTTGTTAGAGAAAATAGAATTAAATGATGTTTTGTTTAATCTATATTGCTTTGTTCCTGACAAGCTTGTTTCTTTACTCTATGGTTTGTCTTGAATTCATCTATGTAAATTGCAAAAGATTTACATTTTCATTATGTTGGCATATTATACAATGTCTTTATGTGTTAAGTAGAACTGTATCATGTTGTGTTTAAATTAAATCACATTACTTATATGATTCTTAGGCTTAACACATATTTCTTCTCTATCATCAATGTAGTACTTGATCAAATATTTTATTTTAATTAAGTCACACATGTATCAATTTAATCATGGAGCATTGAAAAATCAATCACATGGAAATTAAAATTCAGAACATACATGTACATCTACCAAATGTATTAACTTTAATCAAAATATGCATTGTTTTAGGCATTAAAGATAACACATTTGAGACAAAGAGAAGCATATATATATATATATATATATATATATGTGTGTGTGTGTGTGGATCATGTGTTCATATACAAAAGTAGGTCACTATACATCCAAAATGTGACCTATCCTACATCATAAGATCATCTCCTATCCCTAGGGCTAGTGGCTGGAGAGTGACAACTAGACGCTCCCTCCTGATCCAGCTATGAAGGTGGACCCATAGGTGTATAGCATGATATAGACCGTGAATGACTCCGAGAGGAACTCCTACGATCCCTATCCATAAGGATCACGTGATACGAGGAAGCCTCGGCCTGAGCTGCTGCTAGGTCACACTGTGCCCGCTGAAGGTTCTCTGATAGAACTCTCTCTCTCTCCCTCCATATTTCCACCTGTATTCGAAATGGGGAAAACAAGTCATCATGCCGACCCGCGTTCCCTTGAGGCCTATAAGCAACCTGTGAGGAACTAGGGATCTGTGTTGTCATGGAAATATCTGTCACTGCTTGCTGGATCAAGGAACGCCACTCCTACACATTAGCTATAGCAGTAGAACAGATTTTGTATTAGTACCATTCTATGTCATCAAAACATTAATCAATCAATATAAACCTACTATACCTGGATCTCCCTCACGCCAGTAGGGATCGTGATATGGTATAATCTATGACTGGGAACTACTAGGCTCCCCATGCTCAAATGATCTGTGCACAATGGGTACAGGTCTCCATATTGCCTCGTGTTCCCCCTTTTGGGGAATAAGAGGAGGATCCAAGGCTATGGTATCATCTTCTGAATGGTGGGGAGCTGCATCTGACTCCTCCTCATCATCTCTATCCTCCTCCTCCTCATCATCCTCGTCCTCATCCGCATCCTTGTTCTCATCATCATCTCTATCTGTGTCATCCTCCTCTCCTTCCTCCTCCTCCTGGGCACTAGGCTGATCTCCTATGGGTGGATCAAGATCTCCTGCCTCCTCATGACCCTCTCCCTCCTCTGGCTCCTCCGATCTGGATCCCTGATCCTCATCTCGGTCTCCATGTCTCCATGGACCTGGATGGCTTGTCAGGTAATCTAGTGGAAAGATAGGCCCTAGGTATGTCCTCACAAACCATGAGAGATACCTGCGCTGTGCTCTAGGATCTGCGGCGTAATCAATGACCACATCTTGATCGGACCCCTCTATATCTGTAATCTCAATATCATCTGTTGTAGGTCTCGCTATTGCTCTGGGTCTGGGAAGGACTCGTGAGTGTCGAGTATAGATAGGTACATCGGCTGGAACACACTGCTCTAGCCCAAACTGCCTCCGTACTCAGTCAAAGTAGAATGGGACTATGATATGTGAGTATCGTCCTCTCAGTAGGCGGTTCCTCTGTAAGCATGCTAGCTGCCTCTCCATTCCATCCCATCTGCGCATCCGCAGATATGGTCTCCATACTATCACCTCAGCTATCAATCTATCGAATGTCACTCTCCAATATAGTAGATCCCCAAATCTCCACTCACTAGTAAGTGGATAGGCAAACACCC